>NC_069502.1:610142411-610442411 GCF_027579735.1 Bombina bombina | reverse complement strand
CAGGTCACTCAAGAAACAAAGATACGCTAATTTCATCAGGTCTATCACACAATCCCCTGGAGTGACTGTTAGTAACAATGACGGGATCGCGAACTCTTTTATCTCCTACTATTCAAAATTATATAACTTAAGAAACTCGACATCTCCCGAAAGAACGCGCACAATAGATTCATACTTAGCAACTATAGATACACCTTCTATAGCAAACGAAGATAAGCAATTTTTAGACTCCCCAATAACATTGCAAGAAATCACTACCACAATAAAAGCACTACCCAATGGCACATCCCCTGGTCCTGACGGCCTTACAGTAAAACTCTATCAGCTCCTCCAAGAACATATAAGCCCACAACTTTGCACACTTTTCACTGGCGTTGACCAAGGTATAGCTTTCCCAGAATCCCTACTTGAAGCGTTAATTACTGTCATTCCAAAACCAGATAAAGCAACAGACCAAGTAGGCAATTATAGACCAATTTCACTTATTAATATAGACATGAAAATCTATGCTAAGATCCTTGCAAACCGGTTAAATAATATATTGCCAAAAATTATCCATCCAGACCAGGTGGGTTTTATCAGGGGACGAGAAGCCAAAGACAACACAATTAGATTACTACACTCTCTACAATATGCCCATGACTATCATACTCCACTTGCCCTACTCTCCACAGATACGGAGAAAGCTTTCGACAGGGTAGACTGGCAGTTTATGTGGAAAACCCTGTCGAAATTTGGTTTCTCAGACTCATTTATCAACAGGATTCAGGCCCTATACCATAGACCAAGAGCTAAAATTAAAATAAATAATACCATCCACAATCATTTCCCATCTCTAATGGCAGACATCAAGGTTGCCCCCTGTCACCCTTGTTATTCGCCCTCACAGTAGAAATTCTAGCAATACAGATCAGGCACAATGTAGATATTAGGGGCATGGAATTTGGCAGCATTACTCAGAAATGCCTTTTGTTTGCGGACAATGTGATCCTTACTTTGCAGTCCCCAGATACGACATTACCAGCTTTAATTAAGACATTGGAAGAATATAAACAAGTCTCAAATTTTTCCATTAACATGGAAAAATCCGGTCTAATTCCACTTAATTTATCATCTCAAGAGAGAGTAGCCATAACGCAATTTACAAAGTTTACTATCACTGATAAACTTAAATACCTGGGTTTGGTAATCCCGAAAGATACTCACAAACTATTTTCAGATAACTTCATATCACTTTGAGTGAAGGTTAAAAGCCTGTTAGACTCCTGGCATAGGCAGGGACATTTGTCCTGGATGGGCAGGATCAACACAATCAAAATGATGATAATTCCCAAATTTCTATACCTTTTTCAGACTCTCCCGATGGCCCTGCCCAATACTTATCTCAGGGCTCAACAGAGAATGATCAATTCATTTATCTGGTCTTATAAGAGACCTAGAATAGCGCAACACACTTTATACCTCAGCAAGGAAGATGGAGGTCTTAATATCCCTAATCTCACTAATTACTATAGAGCAGCTCACTTAGCGAGAATACTCTCTTGGAATCACTCTCCTCCTGACAAGCTATGGATACAGATAGAGAGCCACCTTTCCCAAGTTCAAAATAAAAGAGATATAGCTTGGCTACCAAAACATTCCAGACCTCAGACTCTACATTGCAATAGCTATATTAAAGCCACTCTTGAGACTTGGGACTATGTCATTACCCATATTAGTGGAATTTCCACTTCAATATCCCCTCTGACCCCGTTGTTAGGCAATCACCTATTCTTACAACATAACCTCTTTACCCACACTAACGCAAACAAACTACTGCAGAACCTTCCAATATATCTACTCACAAGCTCAACTGGAGTCAAAGAGAGAACCTTACTTAATGAAGAGTTGGGGTCTCCTTTTCAAAACTGGTATGCATATCTCCAAATCAGACACACCATTCACAGTAGCCCCTATAAGCAAGATATACAGAGATCACTGACACAATTTGAGCAACTTTGTACCAACCCTAAGATCAAAAAAGCACATCTTTCTAGGACATATAATATTTTAAGAGGCTCCTTTCCGGAGCAGCGACCTGCATACTTGGCGAGGTGGAACGAGGAAGTACTGAATGACTTAGATGACGAAGATTGGAAGCGTTGTTTCCGTGCTACCCATTCCTCTTCCACCTCTCTTATTATGGCTGAAGTGAATTATAAAATTATAGCTCGTTGGTACTTAACACCCCAGCGCTTACGAGTCATTTACCCCAACGCCTCTTCTAGTTGCTGGAGGAGGTGTGGAGAGGAGGGCTCCCTGACCCATATATGGTGGTCTTGTCCTGCTCTGGCTGACTTCTGGCCACAAATAGAACAGAACATAAACCATGTTTTGGGCATTAACATCTCTCTGAATGCATGCTCCATTCTCCTAAATCATGTCCCGCAGGTCTCCTGTGCCTATCATAAAAAATTACTTCTGTTAATGCTGACATGCGCTAAGAGGCTGATTCCTAGACTATGGAAGACGCGGGAGATACCCACTATCCCCAAATGGGTCTCGGAGGTAGACCATATTATAGCTCTTGAAAGAATGTATTACTCTTACTTGGGGAAACAAGACTTCATAACCAACGTATTATTCTTATGGGAGCAAAGGCTTCATACTAACAACTGACATTTTGGTAATTCCTTTTTATATTTGCTTATTGTACAGAGTTGACTAGAAATGTGTGCAGAGTATTGAGAAATGTGAGGTTTGGCCTTGGTATGTTAATTAGGCATAACAAAGTTTTTAAGCCTAAAGACACAACTTGGACTTGAAATGATGTACATGCGATAGGATTTCTTTACCCTTTTTTCATTTCTCTCTTCCCCAAACCCCTCCCCATCCCTTTCCTTAACCCTAGAAACAGCTGGGTCACTGTTATAATATAATGTATATTTACACAACTGTTACTCTGATGTTATTTTGCACCTTTGTCGAATTGATGCACCCAATAAAAAATATTTAAACATAAAGTGTAAATATAAAAAGACTATGCACATTGTGTTAATGAAAGTAAATTGGAAAGTTGTATAAAATTGCATGTTCTATCTGAATCATGAAAGTTTAATTTTGACTTGAGTGTCCATTTAATTAAAAAAAATGTTTTCCTGTGTTGAATAAACCAACTTTTTATGTGGAATTTGTATATATAAGACGACTGCTGGTTTTACTTCAAATTTTGATTGTTTTTCTTAACCTTTTCTTCATACAAAAAATATTTTTTTCACGTTTAAAGGGACATGAAATCCAAAATTTGTCTTTCATGATTCAGGTAGAAAACTCAATTTTAAAGAGCTTTCAAATGTACCCCTGATCATCACATTTGCTTTGTTATCTTGTTATTCTTTGTTAAAGAGATACCCAGATAGGTAGCGTTCACATGTCTGCAGCACTACATGACAGGAAATAGTGCTGCCATCTAGTGCTCTTGCTAATGTATAACATTGTTGCAAAACTGCTGCCATATAGTGCTGCAGACACGTGCACACTCCTGAGCTTACGTTCCTGCGTTTTAATAAAGTATAACAAGAAAACTAAGAAAATTTAATCATTGAAGTAAATTGGAAAGTTGTTTAAAATTGTGTGTTTTATATGATTCATAAAAGAAAAGTTTTGTGTTTTATGTCCCTTTAACTGCTACTTTTTCATATAGCCTTTTGAGTAGCATGTCCCTTTAAAGAGGAAAGCAACGCAGCATATAAGATTTCATCTAATAGGTCTGGTCATGCAAATTAAAGGGACGAGGACGCAGGATTATTCTCAGCAGAGTGCTGTGCCCAGCCATATACAGAAGCTGGCCAGCTCACAGACAGCAAGAGTAGCATAACCTGAGTCTACATCCCTCCCACCTGTTCCCTGCTAGACAGCTAACTTTCCTTGGCTTTTGCTAAAGGTCGGTGCTGACAAATCTATCTATTTGGGGCAAATTGTCAGTGAGAAACTTCCGCTCGAACTATTTTGGACAAAACTGGCTGTTTGAAAGGGTAAATCCCATTGCATGAAGGTCTGAACAATAGCCAAATGTGTTGATCTGCTGCTGGTGGTTTGGACGGGACAAAGAGAGGATTAATTGGGGCCTTGGCTGGCTGATTCGAGATGGCTCCACTCAGCCCGCACTGCAGGGAGCCCCATTGACTGGGACTACAGCCCCACTTTTCACAAACTCCAAACAAAAGTCAATTTCTCTCTATTTTTTTTTTTTTTTTCAGAAGAGTGAGCGAGAGGGAAAAAAGAGGCGAGGGAGCCCGTGTTTGAGCTGTGGAAGGTGACTTGATGGATTATAAGACCCTATTGTCTAATTCTCTCTCTGTGTGCTATAAAGTTAGTTACTTTATCTTCAGAGACAAGAGGAAGGGAAAAGTTAAACTATTTACTGTGCTCACAGCTGAGTGGTAGAAAATGATGCCAGCAAGACCCTATATCTACCTGTGTGCTTAAATGTATTCTTTTATTTGTAGACCGTAGAGATCCAATAAGCATAGCATTGTATAGTTGTCCTGAATGAGCAAACAAATGGTATAACTACATAAGTACCTTTAATATTTATATAATAAAGACAATTATTTAACAAACACATAATAATTATATAGGCCTATGTAATATAATTATTATAGATAAATACCACAACAGAGATCTGGATCTTTAACACACTGGAGTCTGTCACACTGGAATTCTAAAAGTCAAAGAGAATCATGGAAATGCAGATCAGTTTTAACAATTAGGCAGGGATCTCTTAGCAAAAGCAAACAATACAAAGCTGTAGAATGTGGTCTGTGGGTTAATTAATATTAACTAGGCACATTGTAAGTATGAGTGGTGCGTCCATGGCCTGGCTATTTGTGAAATCTTACATACTTTATTATTATTAGTGTCTGTGTCTATTTAAATGACTTCATTAGTAGGCTGTGAAACATATACAATGTCTGATATCTGAGGAAGACTTAAAGGGACAGTCAAGTCCAAAAAAAAACTTTAATGATTCAGATAGGGCATGCAATTTTAAACAACTTCCCAATTTACTTTTATCACCAATTTTGCTTTGTTCTCTTGGTATTCTTAGTTGAAAGCTAAACCTAGGAGTTTCATATGCTAATTTCTTAGACCTTGAAGACTGCCTCTAAACTGAATACATTTTGACCACTAGAGGGCATTAGTTCACATGTTTCATATAGATAACATTGATCTCATGCACGCAAAGTGACCTAGGAGTGAGCACTGATTGGCTAAATTGCATGTCTGTCAAAAGAACTGAAGTAAGGGGGCAGTCAGCAGAGGCTTAGATACAAGATAATTACAGAGGTAAAACATGTATTTTTATAACTGTGTTGGATATGCAAAACTGGGGAATGGGTAATAAAGGGATTATCTTTCTTTTTAAATAACAAAAATTCTGGTGTTGACTGTCCCTTTAAGCACCCTGCATAATTTAAACTACGGACATTAGCAGCTCTAGCTTCCACTTATAGGGATAGATTACAAGTGGAGCACAAAACTGATATGCTAACATCATTAGAGCTCAATTCTCAGCACATCCATTTTTACTCTCATATTACAAGTTCAAAGTAAAATATTAGTGCTCCAGCTAAAGCCTATGGCATGCTAACACCTATAAAGACAAAAGGGAATAGCGCATCTCTGATTCAAGCGTTTAATAAAACAAATATGCAGTGAAATTGCACTTACAGGATTCTTACGAAATATAGTCACATCAAAAGGCTTATTACTGTCCCCGTATATCCTTTGGTGTTAGTGGTTATCCTCTGTCTACCGTGGTTAGTCTGATCCTCCGCACAGACCCACACTTTCCAGTAGTTAGTATGTCAGCTCTGTGTTATCAAATGTACGGTGGTCTGTTGGAAGCATTAAAGTCCTCAACATGTTTCTTTTACCTTCTGGTAAATGTTTTCAAGAGGAATTGCTTATCCTCATGCGATCTCTCTTCCTACTATGTACAGTAAGTGTAAATATCCCCATGCTAACATCTGGATATCACATAGAACAGGTGCACTAAACCCCTCACATAATAGACTTCTATGGTGGCGGGCTGAAAAACTAATTTAAGCAATTTTTAAGAGCTAAGCCTAGGTGCGCTAAACCAAAGGTGCACCAAGTCAAAGGTAAAATAGTATATATTTGTATTTAAATATATAGATTTTTTTTTTTAAATTTAAATAAATGTTTTAACAGTGATTTTAATGAATATGGTATATGACAAGGTGTTGGACTGGGAAGGGCTCACAGGTCTATATGTATGTAAATATGTGTGTGTACATATGTATGTATATGTATGTATGTGTGAAGATATATGTTTCTAAGTATGTGTGTGTACATATGCATGTGTATGTATATATGTGTGAAGATATATGTGTCTATGTATGTGTGTGTAAAATACATGTGTATTTATGTATGTGTGCACATACATACACATATATACACATACACATATATCTACACAAATATAAATACACACACATACATATACACTTTGAGCCCTTCTCAGTCCAACTCCTTGTTTTATACAATATCCCTTTAAGTCACTGGTTATTTCAATAAGAAATAAGAAACAGCTATATTTTACATTTAATATGTATACATATAAGTGACATATTTTAGAGGAACAAAACCTTTATCCAAACTACTTGGGACCGGAAAAGGTTTGTATATTGGAAACATTTGGATTTTGGAATATTTGCATCTGTAAAATGGGACAGTTTGGAGAGGGAATAGAACCAAGTATAACCAACAATATCTTATATAATTGTTAATACTTTTGTATACATAGTACCCTCAGAACAATAGTACAGTACAGTAATCAGAAAGGTAATATTTATTGTTTTAAATAAACATAAACTAATACAGTATTTGCATTTTACTTTAATTATCCAATTTGCTTAAATCTCTTCAAATCTTCTATTAAAATGCATATCTAGATAGGCTCAGTAGCTGCTGATTGGTGGCTGCCATATATGCCTTGTGTGATTGGCTAACCCATCTGCACTGCTATTTCTTAAACAAAGGATATCTAAAGAATGAAACAAATTAGATAATAGAAGTTAATTGGAAAGTGGTTTAAAATTGTATTCTCTATCTGAATCATGAAAGAAAAATGTTTGGTTTCATATCCCTTTAAGTCCTTAATTTGATCTGCATTAATGGACAACTGATTATTTCATAAAACAGACAAATTGATGGACTTGATGGACTTGGGGATAAATAACACAGTCTTCATAAAAAATTAAGAGGGAAAAATGAATCAAACAATACTTGCATAACAAATACAGGTACAAATCCCCAAATCCAGAAATCCAAAATTCAGAAATTATTCCTAAATCTAGACTTTTTCATTAATATTTTTTAAAATAAAATTATTAAAAACTACCATTTTCCCACCAGTAAGTCACAGTCTTGTTTGCCTGTGTTTTTTTTTTATTTTTGTGTGTGGAATATTTGCATTTGTAAAATAGGACAGTTTGGAGAGGGGATAGAGCCAAGTGAAAACAGCATGTTATGTCATTTAGGCAATATTTACATGTCATAATACAGCTTCTACATGCAACCTAAATGTAGTTATTAAAAAGTTTGTATATCGGAATAAACACTAAATATATGATACTGAGGTTATTCCCCACCTCCCTCAAGTCATGAGTGCCGCCATGTAGAAATCTGGCTTACACTACATTTGCGTGCTCACTTTTTGGACATGAACAGCAACTCTCCTTCAGATACCTGCAGTGAAACCTAGGTTTCAAAATGGCAGTACCCATGATTTGAGGGAGCTGCATGAAATGCGTTTAGTGTCCCTTTAAAATAGTTACTATATAAGCTTTCAAGAGACTATGAGCTTATATTCATAATTGCACATGCAGAAGTTACTGTCCATAGTGTGAGGCTATACACAGTCTACTGGGAGGAACTTTGTAAATAAAACATGTCTGGATTTAACTAATTAATTATGTGTAATGCACAACATTGTGTCATGAAATGCTAAATTGGTGAAAACAACCAAATAAACCACCTATAGGTGAAACCAAATAGTTATTACATTGTTAAAACATAAAGGAAATAACTATTAATATTAGTTATCATTTTATTGGGGAGATAATGTACAGCCTTTAAAGGGACATAATACTCATATGCTAAATCACTTTAAACTGATGCAGCATAACTGTAAAAAGCTGACAGAAAATATCACCTGAGAATCTCTATGTAAAAAAGGAAGATATTTTACCTCACCACTTCCTCAGCTCAGCAGAGTAAGTTCTGTGTACAAAGTTATACTCAGCTGCTGCCCAGCAGCAGGTAAAAAAAAATAAAAAAAAATGAAGAAATGAACAGCAGCTAATCAGCATCAGCAGTGCTGAGGTCATGAACTCTTTTACTGTGATCTTCATTGTAAACTTCCTTACACTGAATAGGGAAATAACATGAGTGTGCACGAAAGCTCGCTCATTCCGCTGTCCCGCGACAGACATACTGATTTGTTGCTTAGAAGTCCTTTACAATCGGATGGGGCTACTGAGAAACTTTTGAGGTAAAATATCTTTCTTCTTTACATAGAGATGTTCAGGTGATATTTTCTAGTCAGCTTTTAACAGCTATACTGCTTCACTTTCAAGTGTTTAAACATTTGGGTATTATGGCCCTTTAAATTACTATACTCAAAGAAAATTTCGAAAACGAAAATCTTTAAACTGAAAATTATCATATATTTTATAAATGGAAGATTTGTAGATTCTGAATTTCTCGCACAATATTAATATTTTTTATTGTTATAATGTATTTTAAAACACTGACAAATGTTTTAGCACTGGATAACTGACAATGATTTACGTTAAAATACAGAAACATAAAGATCCACTAAATATAACAAAGAGTTTGCAATCCACATTATGGGCCAGATTACAAGTGGAGCGCTAATTATCGCTCAAGCTTGAGCGTTAATTGTGCTAGAAGTAAGCTTTTTGCACTCTTTGGGTTGCACTCGTATTATGAGTTAAAAGTAAACTGTTTTCGCTTGCGCGCTAACCCGACAAGCGCAAAAAGCCGAAGTTAAAATATCATGTGCGTGTTCATGTATTGCCCCATAGAAGTCATTGGAGAAAAAAGTTAAAAAAAAAAAAAAAACAACACCCCACTCTGGCGCAAACACAATTGCATATTCTCATGTGTGCTAACCTAACATGAAAATAGGAATATTTCCACTTCCAATGTTCTTCACATACAAAAATATGTTTTATTTATCCATAAAAAAATATTTATATATATATATATATATATATATATATATATATATATATATATATATATATATATATATGATGGCTTTTTGATACAATATATATCTATACCTATATATATGTATATATATATATATATATATATATATATATATATGCATGATTATATATAGGTATAGATATATACAGATATATAGGAATATCTATTTAAAAATAGAAATAATTTATTCTATGTGCAGGACATTGGAATGTGAAATATTTACACTAAATACATAGTTAAAACCTTTATTAGATATGAATATTGCATAAATATGCTTTAACATGTTTTCATCTACTTAATTGCAAATGTCATTCATGTGTTTATATGTATATATATATGTCTGTAAACACATATACTGTATATATACATACATAAATACATTTGTACACACACACATACTGTGTATATATATATATATATATATACACACACTGTACATATACATATTTAGACATGTATATGTATGTACCTCAATGTTAAAGCCATTTGCCTTTATTTTATTTTCTAACACCTGAGACCTCATATCTTTGAGCATTTATAACTTTTGAGTGCAATATTTTTGTAATACTTTTTATTAGACAATGTTATTATAAGTGTAACTTTACTTTGTAATGTATTTTGTATGTGTTTTCTGCTACTTTTGTTTTGTGAAAC
Source organism: Bombina bombina (assembly GCF_027579735.1). Taxonomy (NCBI): domain Eukaryota; kingdom Metazoa; phylum Chordata; class Amphibia; order Anura; family Bombinatoridae; genus Bombina; species Bombina bombina. Next base: position 610,432,451 of record NC_069502.1, on the reverse strand, counting down.
AGTTAACCAGAGTTCTGAAGTCACGGTAATCATTCTAGCGTAAATTGCCTTTGAGCCGACGTACTACTGCATCTATCTCACATAAAACATTTGACATATGGACCTCTATTTATCAATGTCTGTCGGACCTGATCCGACAGTGCGGATCAGGTCCGACAGACATCGCTGAATACGGCGAGCAATGCGCTCCCCGTATTCAGCATTGCACCAGCAGCTCACAAGAGCTGCTGGTGCAACGCCGCCCACTGCAGACTCGCCGCCAACAGGGGGGTGTCAATCAACCTGATCGTACTCGATCGGGTTGATTTCCGGCGATGTCTGTCTGCCCGCTCAGAGCAGGCGGACAGGTTATGGAGCAGCGGTCTTTGTGACCGCTGCTTCATAACTGCTGTTTCTGGAGAGTCTGAAGACTCGCCAGAAACAGGGGCCATCAAGCTCCATACGGAGCTTGTTACATAGAGCCCATGATGTCTATATTTGTTTAGCATAGGATGCTTATATTTGTCTAGCATAGGATGCTTATATTTGTTTAGCATAGGATGCTTATATTTGTTTAGCATAGGATGCTTATATTTGTTTAGCATAGGATGCTTATATTTATTTAGCATAGGATGCTTATATTTGTTTAGCATAGGATGCTTATATTTGTTTAGCATAGGATGCTTATATTTATTTAGCATAGGATGCTTATATTTGTTTAGCATAGGATGCTTATATTTATTTAGCATAGGATGCTTATATTTGTTTAGCATAGGATGCTTATATTTGTTTAGCATAGGATGCTTATGTTTGTTTAGCATAGGATGCTTATATTTGTTTAGCATAGGATGCTTATATTTGTTTAGCATAGGATGCTTATATTTGTTTAGCATAGGATGCTTATGTTTGTTTAGCATAGGATGCTTATGTTTGTTTAGCATAGGATGCTTATATTTGTTTAGCATAGGATGCTTATATTTGTTTAGCATAGGATGCTTATATTTGTTTAGCATAGGATGCTTATATTTGTTTAGCATAGGATGCTTAGATTTGTTTAGCATAGGATGCTTATATTTGTTTAGCATAGGATGCTTATATTTGTTTGAAAAAGTCAGGCTAATACATTCATTGGGATATCATATATCAATCGATACTATTTTTAGAATTAGATTGCTAACTCTGTAGCTTTCAGATTTTACTACATACTATCTAGCTTTTTTAGTCTATAACGCTAGATAAATTGTATTCAGATATGTATATTTTTTAGTCTATTGGATTATTATTTTGTGTATTCTCTTTATATTTTTAATAGACATTGTGGCCACAATTTTTAGACTGTTTTAGATTCATATCCATTCTATATGAGACATAAAGAACACGTGTCTACAATAAATTCATTATATTAAAGTATAAAAATTATTTCTTAAACTTATTTGTCTTTTCTCCCAGCTTATTATTTTTAAATGAGCGCTACTCTCACTACCTTTGATATTTTTTGTTGATTTTCTTTTAACCGTTGTGAGAGAATAACGGGATACAGAGAGTTGGCCTTTGGGATTTATTTCTTAGCTCTAGGGTCAAGAGTCCTTCAATTTTTTACACAGGAGAAAAGCCGCTCAGGACCCGAGGACCATTGCTGAAACCTCCCCTGATCCTATCAGCAGCGCTAGTTCCACATCTGAGTCATGCGACTAGCGCTGCTGATTGGATCAGTGGCAGGTTCTGCTTGGGACCAACAGTGATATGCCGATCCCGAGCAGCACTTCTACTGTGTGTTTTAACCCCTTTCTGGAGCTTAAACACAAACAATTGCATGATTCTCTTGCTTTTCCTTTACTCATTTTACATTTTGTTTTAGTTATAATTTGTATCATCCATAAAATGAATGTTGGGGGCTGCAGAGACAGGGGTCTGATTTGAGATATAATTTGAGCATTTTTTTGCCACTGGGTGCTATCTATGGACGCCACCACAGCAGAGCTACTAATTAACCTGTATATGGTATTTAAAATGGCATCTCTCAAGCACATTTACCTCATAGGTCCTTTAAACTGAAGCCAGAAATTGAAAAATAATATGGCTAAACATCTGCTGAAATAAATAAGCACTGGCTCCTCAAATGCTTGTGTAAAGCAATATCTAATTACCATCAACAGTAAGCTCCTCCACCACAATTAACCTTTATACACTGGTGGGACCATCTGTCAGATTCACATTTATACATCAACTTTCCTAATTTGTTTTTATTTTAACATTTTCCTTCTTTGAAATGAAAGGGGACAATTTGACTGCTTGTATATTTTTAACCAATCAGTAATGGAGGAAGATCATGACATTGAGCCCTTCCTTACTTCAATATGATTGGTTTTGAGAACCTTATGACTTCATAAGGCTCCTTTAACAAACCTATTTAAATAGTACAAAACAAAAACAAAAAAAGAGTAGTACCCATTTAGGCATTTATTTAAAATTAAGATTAGATTGCAATAAGTTGACAAATATTGAGGAGAGAGAACTTCAATCAAATTTAAAGCTCCACATTTTTTTGACATGTAAGGTCATTAAATGAAGGTTAAAGAGCCCCAAGGGACAATACTGTGGGCTTGATTTACCCGGGTGCAGTGGGTGATGAATATTGCAAGGTGGGTGCCATATGGGAATTAGTGCTATTATTTTAGAATGCTGAGGAATGACTACCATGAAGGGGATGCAGAATAAGATGGGCTCTTCAGAGTGTTTTGAGAAGCAGTATTATCTATTAGGAGGTGTTGAGGGTTGACTTCACTGTCCGGTAAACATTGTGATTGAGCCTATAAAAACTTTTTTTTTGCTAGAAGCATTATCATGGGAATAAAAAGATCTATTGGGTATATTGGGGATACATATAGATACCATTATTAGTACCCTGCTTATGTATTTTAATAGGAGTTATTGTAGGTACATTAAAGATTTCCTTTTGTACATTTCAGAGACCCTATAGACTCATATGAGCTCCTTTTTAAATTCTACTGACACATACAGTAAATTATCATTTAAAAAAAAATATATATATATATATATATAGCTTTTTTTTTTAGCATTACAGGGGTCTGCACACTTTTTTCATGGGGGAAAAACAAAATAAAAGTATACCCCTACAAAAATTACAGAAAACAGTCCAGATAATGTCCTTTATTTCAGGATAGTATAGTAATTTGATATCCACAGTGAAGAAATGTTACCAAGTAAATAGAAGTACTCATTTTATTGTAGTTCCTCTTCATTCAAAAATCATCAAACAACTCCTTGATTCAGGGAGAATTTGTTGCTTTTTAACTCATTTTGCTTTATTTCAGCATACCATTGTACCTCCTTTGGTTTTCAACTTGCAGACTTGCTTCCTTTATGGTTGAAGCACATCTTTTAAACAAATGGAAAACCAAATGTACCCCAGTGCTGTGATTCCTGCACAATACACTCTGAGCACATCATATAGGCTCATCTTGTCATGTGTGTGTATGGACCAGAGTTTCTTTAGGTGATCACAATATAAAAAAGCCTTATGGCAAAATGCAATGGCCCCTGGATATTCTGAATTTAGATGCATTTGCTAATTTGTTTTATTATGTGTAGAAATATTGGTATAAAAGGTGTTTCAATTATTTCCAAAGCAGAGACCTATGTATTCTACTTAGTCACAAAGACTTTAAATAGAGTTATTTTTCCCTGCCTATAATCATCCCTCCTTTTAAGTACCCAGGCAGAAAAAGTAAGTTTACTGCTGCTCTCACAATAGTCCTCTCCACTCTTAGGTTTGAGAGACCTGGGTGACCTAGGAAAGTTAATTAGTGGCCTAACAAAGAATAAGGCAGAGTAGAATACATCTCCTCTCCTCTAGCCAAAGATGTCATCCATTAATTAGGGAAATCGTTAAGGTGGCCTTTATTGTGGCCATAGAAAATCTGCAGTTGGCGGTCGACAGTTTTGATCAGATTTGCCCCTGCTAAATAATGCTACCCGTAATGGTACCACGGATTTGAGGAGCTGAAGTTGGGAGGGATGTGTTTCAGCAACATTACAGTTAAATAGCTGCCAATTGTGACGGCTTTGATTCTCAGGGCATATTTTGTCCATGATGTAATCTTTATTGAACCTGAGAGAGAAGGGGAGGGACGAACAACATAAGAAAGGGAAGATAGAGGAGGAGGAGAGCTCCATACGAAGGACAGGGAAAGGAAATTGGAAGAGACAGTGGGGTAAAGAGAGAGGATCAGATAAACTGGTATACACTAGGCATGTGCAAGTGTCAGAGGAAAGAAAAGGGAATTTAAACAGAGATACCACTGATAGAGCAAATGGTTATGTGAGAGCAAAAATACAAAGAAAGAAAAAGAGGCTCAAGCAATTCAACTGAAGTTAATCTATTTATGTATAAATCATGTATTTTTATTTTGATGCAAGATTATGTTATTTGTGGGAAAAAGCTATTACAGATTTATTTGCTGAAAGTGAAAAAAAAACATATTTCTAAATTCAAAGGCCACTAGTTATGAAGCTTCGTATTTACCTGCATTCGCCGGCCCAATACGCTCGCCTAAGCTCGCCTAACATCGCCGCCGCGGACCTGAATACATTCGCCAAAGTTATCAAGAAAGCTGTCAAGACGCCGCGCACCAAGTACGGTGCGATGAGCAGCGGACTGTTGTTAACTGACAGTCATCGATCTCGCTGCTCATCGGCTTATTCGCAGCTTTCTTGCTACCCTGTCACTCAGCACCCACACTATACTATACTGTTTTACCCCCTAAACCGCCGCTCCCGGAGCCCCCCGCAACTAAATAAACTTATTAACCCCTAAACCGCCGCTCCCGGACCCCACCGCAACTATAATAAATATATTAACCCCTAAACCGCCGCTCCCAGACCCTGCCGCCACTATAAAAAATATATTAACCCCTAAACCGCCGCTCCCGGACCCCGCCGCAACTATAATAAATATATTAACCCCTAAACTGCCGCTCCCGGACCCCGCCGCCAGTATAATAAATATATGAACCCCTAAACCGCCGCTCCCGGACCCCACCGCCACCTATATTATACCTTTTAACCCCTAATCTGCCGCCCCCTATACCGCCGCCACCTACATAAAGTTATTAACCTTATCCTGCCAATCCCGGACCCCGCCGCAAATAAATTAAATGTTTGACCCCTAAACCGCCGCACCCGGAGCCCTCCGCCACCTACATTACATTTATTAACCCCTATCCTGCCCCCCCTACACCGCCGCCACCTACAGTACATTGATTAACCCCTAATCTACCCCCCTACACCGCCACCACTATATTAAATGAATTAACCCCTAAACCTAAGTCTAAGTCTAACCCTAACACCCCCCTAACTTAAATATTATTTAAATTAATCTAAATAAATATTCCTATAATTAACTACATTATTCCTAGTTAAAACTAAATACTTACCTGTAAAATAAACCCTAAGATAGCTACAATATAATTAATAATTACATTGTAGCTATTTTAGGGTTTATTTTTATTTTACAGGCAACTATTTATTTTAACTAGGTACAATATCTATTAAATAGTTATTAACTATTTAATAGCTACCTAGCTAAAATAACTACAAAATTACCTGTAAAATAAATCCTAACCTAAGTTACAATTACACCTAACACTACACTATCATTAAATAAATTAAATTAATTAACTACAATTACCTAACATTAAATAAAATTAACTAAAAATAACTAAAGTACAAAAAATAAAAAATAAAAAATTACAGAAAATAAAAAAATATTACAAGAAGTTTAATCTAATTACACCTAATCTAAGCCCCCTAATAAAATAAAAAAGCCCCCCAAAATAATAAAATTCCCTACCCTAAACTAAATTACAAATAGCCCTTAAAAGGGCCTTTTGTGGGGCATTGCCCCAAAGTAATCAGCTCTTTTACCAGCCCTTAAAGGGCTTTTTGTGGGGCATTGCCCCAAAGTAATCAGCTCTTTTACCTGTAAAAAAAATAAATACAATACCCCCCCAACATTACAACCCACACACCCCTACTCTAAAACCCACCCGATCCCCCCTTAAAAAAACCTAACACTACCCCCTTGAAGATCACCCTACCTTGAGCCGTCTTCACCCAGCCGGGCACAAGCGGTCATCCGATCCGTCCAGAAGTCTTCATCGAATCCGGGCAGAAGAGGTCCTCCAAGCGGCAGATGTCTTCATCCAAGCGGCATCTTCTATCTTCAATCAACCGGAGCGGAGCCATCTTGAATCCAGCCGACGCGGAGCCATCCTCTTCTTCCGATATCCTAACACTGAATGAAGGTTCCTTTAAATGACGTCATCCAAGATGGCGTCCCTCGAATTCCGATTGGCTGATAGGATTCTATCAGCCAATCGGAAATAAGGTAGGATCAATCGGATTGAAGTTGACCTCGCATTCTATTGGCTGATCCAATCCAATCGGAATATGAGGGATGCCATCTTGGATGACGTCATTTAAAGGAACCTTCATTCAGTTTTAGGACATCGGAAGAAGAGGATGGCTCCGCGTCGGCTGGATTCAAGATGGCTCCGCTCCGGTTGATTGAAGATAGAAGATGCCGCTTGGATCAAGACGGCTCAAGGTAGGGTGATCTTCAAGGGAGTAGTGTTAGGTTTTTAAAGGGGGGGTCGGGTGGGTTTTAGAGTAGGGGTGTGTGGGTGGAATATTCCCGAGAGTACCTGCTAGTTCTTTGATAACTAGCAAAAGTAGTCAGATTGTGTCGAACTTGCATTCGGAACATCTGTAGTGACGTAACCATCGATCTATGTTGGACTGAGACCGGTGGATTGTATGTTACGCCACTATATTCTACTTTTGCCGGGCTGTAGGGCTTGATAACTACAGCGAATCAGCCTCGCCACAAATACGCTGCACGATTCCAGCGTATTTGCAGTTGACGGCTTGTTAACTAGAGGCCAAAGGGTTTAAAGGGACATTAAACACATTTTTTGTATAAAATTATTCATAGATAGCCCATAAATACAATTTTGAAATGTGGATTTTTTTTTCCAAAATGCTGTAAATAAATAGTTGGTTTAGGCAATTAGCAGCATTTTGACAAAAATAGGTGACAAAATTAGATTTTTTGGACAATGAGCATGAGAAAAGCACAATTTTGGCATGAAAGGAAATGGTGTTTAATGATTGTTTATGTGTGGGGAAAGCAAATAAAAGGTGAAAAAAGAGATCAAAACCAGAGCCTGTTTTATTAAGAATTTCAATTGGATATAACAAATGTGATCACTGTGAACTGTGAAAACAAAAAATCAAGAGTAAGAATAGCACAGCATGAGTGGGACTGGATCAAATAGATACAGAGGGACACAGTCAATGTCAGCAACTGAGCCAGGATGACAGAGAGGGTTGAGAGTAGTTGGACCTCATCTTGAGGCTACACCAGTGAGAGAGAGTGGGTGATAGCTGGCCTGGGGCTGCATCATGGAGATAGAAATGAGGAGGGTATGGCCAAGAGAAGGAGACATATCCTGGACTAGAACATAGACAGGCAGATGGTGATAGACCCTTAAGGCCTAGAGCAGCTCTGCAAAATTATTTTTCTTCAGTTATCCTATAATATAAAAGGCCAAGTGTGTTTGTCCGAAGCTGTCATGCGCATTAGAGACAGCACTAGGACAAACACACCTGAACTTACCGGACATGCTGTTTGCGGCGGTGGGGTGAACGTGGGCGTGGCCCAGGCGGATGCGGGCGTGGCCGGGCACGGTCAGGGCGTGGCTGGGCGAGGTCGGCGTGAGAGAGAGGGGAGATAAATAGAAAGAGGGGGAGAGACAAAAAGAGATAGGATAGAGCTAAAGAGAGAGGGAAGAGCAGAAGAGAGGGGAAAGGGCAGAAGAGAGGGGGAGAGAGAGCAAAATAGAGGGGAAAGAGCAAAATAGAGGGGAAAGAGCAAAATAGAGGGAAGAGAGAGAAAAAGAGAGGGGGGAGAGAGAGAGCAAAAGAGAGGGGGAGAAAGAAAATAAGAGGGGGAAAGAGAGAGAGCAAAATAGAGGGGAAGAGAGAGAGAGCAAAAGAGAGGGGGGAGAGAGAGCAAAAGAAGAGAGGGGGAGAGAGAGGGAGAGAGAGCAAAAGAGAGGGGGGAGAGAGAGCAATAGAGAGGGGAGGAGAGAGAGCAAAAGAGAGGGATGGAGAGAGAGCAAAATAGAGGGGAAAGAACAAAAGAGAGGGGGAAAGAGAGAGAGCAAAATAGAGGGAAAGAGAGAGAGCAAAAGAGAGGGGGAGAGAGCAAAAGAAGAGAGGGGGGAGAGAGACCAATAGAGAGGGGGAGAGAGAGGAAAAGAGAGGGGGAGAGAGACCAAAAGAGAGGGGGAGAGACAGCAAAAGAGAGGGATGGAGAGAGAGAGCAAAAGAGAGGGGAGAGAGACAGAGCAAAAGAGAGGGATGGAGAGAGAGAGCAAAAGAGAGGGATGGAGAGAGAGAGCAAAAAAATTGGGAGAGAGACAGAGCAAAAGAGAGGGGGGAGAGAGAGAGCGCAAAAGAGAGGGGGGAGAAAGAGCGCAAAAGAGATGGGGAGAGAGAGAGTGCAAAAGAGAGGGGGAGAGAGAGCGCAAAAGAGAGGGGGAGAGAGAGCACAAAAGAGAGGGGGAGAGAGAGCACAAAAGAGAGGGGGAGAGAGAGCGCAAAAGAGAGGGAGAGAGAGAGAGCGCAAAAGAGAGGGGGAGAGAGAGCGCGCAAAAGTGGGGGGAGAGAGAGCGCGCAAAAGAGAGAGAGAGAACGCAAAAGAGAGGGGGGAGAGAGAGAGAGCATAAAAGAGAGGGGGAGAGAGAGCGCAAAAGAGAGGGGGAGAGAGAGCAAAAGAGAGGGGGGAGAGAAAGCAAAAGAGAGGGGGAGAGAGGGAGCAAAAGAGAGTGGGGAGAGAGAGAGCAAAAGAGAGGTAGAGTGAGAGAGAGCGCAAAAGAGAAGGGAATAGAGCGCAAGAGAGAGGGGGAGAGAGCACAAAAGAGAGGGGGAGAGAGAGCAAAAGAGAGGGGGAGAGAGAGAGCAAAACAGAGGGGGGAGAGAGAGAGAGAGCAAAAGAGAGGTGGAGCGAGAGAGAGTGCAAAAGAGAGGGGGAGAGAGCGCAAAAGAGAGGGGGAGAGAGCACAAAAGAGAGGGGGAGAGAGCACAAAAGAGAGTGGGAGAGAGAGAGCAAGGGGTGGGACTGCTGTACTGCAAAAAATGGCCCATGTAAACGGGCTTTAGGACTAGTGTGTTAATAATTAAATGGAATGTTTACTCATCCCAAACTCCCTACTTTCTCTAGGAGATGCTCAGGGATGACTTGTAGCTAATCGTTCAGGCTAACAGGACTGTTCCAGGGCTGGTGTAAGATCAACTGAAAGTTTGATAGCTGGACCCACTTGCGCAGGAGATGTTCTACAGGTCGGAGTCAGGAACAGGCTATGGGGCCTATTTAACAATTGTCTGTCCGACATGATCCAATCAGTGGATCATGTCCGACAGACTTCGCTGAATGCGGAGAGCAATACGTTCTTCGCATTCAGCATTGCACCAGCAGCTCTTGTGAACTGCTGGTGCAACGCAGCCCCCTGCAGATTTGCGGCCAATCGGTCGCTAGCAGGGGGAGTCAATCAACCTGATCAGATTGGATTGGGTTGATTTCATGCAATCTCTGTTCGCGGCCTAAGAGCAGGCGGACAGGTTATGGAGCAGCGGTTTGATTTAATTTATTTATTGATAGTGTAGTGTTAGGTTTAATTGTAACTTAGGTTAGGATTTATTTTACAGGTAATTTTGTAATTATTTAACTAGGTAGCAATTAAATAGTTAATAACTATTTAATAGCTATTGTACCTGGTTAAAATAAATACAAAGTTGCCTGTAAAATAAATATAAATCCTAAAATAGCTACAATATAATTATTCGTTATATTGTAGCTATATTAGGGTTTATTTTACAGGTAAGTATTTAGCTTTAAATAGGAAGACTTTAGTTAATAAGATTTAATTTATTTGTTAGATTAAAATTATATTTAATTTAGGGGGGTGTTAGGGTTAGGGTTAGACTTAGCTTTAGAGGTTAATACATTTATTAGAGTAGCGGCGAGGTCCGGTCGGCAGATTAGGGGTTAATACTTTAAGTTAGGTGTTGGCGATGTTACGGAGGGCAGATTAGGGGTAAATACTATTTATTATAGGGTTTGCGAGGTGGGAGGGCAGCGGTTTAGGGGTTAATACATTTATTATAGTTGCGGCGAGGTCCGGTCGGCAGATTAGGGGTTAATAAGTGTATGTAAGGTAGCGGGGACGTGGGGGGGGGGGCAGATTAGGGGTTAATAAATATGCTATAGGGGTCGGTGGTGTTGTGGGCAGCAGATTAGGGGTACATAGGTATAATGTAGGGTGCGGCGGTGTCCGGAGCGGCAGATTAGGGGTTAATAATTAAATGCAGGGGTCAGCGATAGCGGGGGCGGCAGATTAGAGGTTAATAAGTGTAAGATTAGGGGTGTTTAGACTTGGGGTACATGTTAGGGTGTTAGGTGCAGACTTAGAAAGTGTTTCCCATAGGAAACAATGGGGCTGCGTTGGGAGCTTAACGCTGCTTTTTTTTCATCCCAAACTGCCCCATTGTTTCCTATGGGGGAATTGTGCACGAGCATGTTTTTCAAGCTAGCCGCTACCGTAAGCAACGCTGGTATTGAGAGTTGAGTTGGCAGTAAATATGCCTCTACGCTCCCTTTTTGGAGCCTAACGCAGCCCTTCAGAGAACTCTAAATACCAGCGTTATTTAAAACGTGCAGGGGAAAAAAAACACGCGTAGCTAACGCACCCCTTTGGCCGAAAAACTCTAAATCTAGCCGTTAGTATATATACTACATCATTCTTCCCACATTGACAGATGTGAGGTGGAAAACTCTCTCAAAGACCATTTTTGGGTATATATGATTTTTTGTTCTTTGTGTGTGTGTTCAGTTGCTGGGTAACTTCTTATTTGGAGATTTTGGAATTAAACACAAGGGGCCCGATCACATAAGTGACGCAAAACCCAGTGTCGCCTATTTTTAGTCGGATTGAATCATCCCATATACAGTCCCGCATACAAGTTCGGCATGCATATTTCACCTGTCGTTCGCTGTTTTTACTCCCATAAACTAACATAGAACCGGCGTCACAAGTCGGTATCACTTATTCAGCTCAAGGACTTATGCAGCAAGAATGGAGACATTTTACTCCATAGTCACCTCTCCACACATAGGCAGGCGCAGCAAGCCATGCGCTGAATATGAAAGTATAATAACTGCCTAGAAGCCTTAACAAACACCTAACGCATGTGCAATATCCACCCCTAATCCACTATCCCCCCACTGCAACAAGTAATACAATATATTAACCCCTTATCTGCCATCCCCCCACCACAATAACTAATAAAATGTTATAACCTCTAAACCACCATACCGCCACAATGCAAAATACTATTTAAACCTATTAACTTTTAAACTGCCATCCCCCACATCGCAAAGTACCTAATAAACAGCCAGAGTATGAGTTTTGCGTTATGGCTGGCTCGTTAATAACGTGTACTTTATTTTCACCGCTGACCTTTCATAGTGCTGCTATTACAGGTTTGCAAAAAAATGGCTTGTGCGGGCGATATGGTTGCGTTGAGCTCCATACCTCACCCAAATACAAGCAGTGTTTTGACGTGCTCATGCACGATTTCCACATAGACTTAAAAAAAGTCTAACACCTGCGATCACGGAGAGTAAAGCTCCGTAACGCAGCCCCATTGATGTCTATGGGGAAAAAAATGTATGTTTACACCCTAACATAAACCCCGAGCTAAAAACACCCCTAATCTGCTGCCTCTAACATCAACGCCACCTACATTACACTTATCAACCCCTAATCTGCCGCCCCCAATGTCGCCGCTACCTACATAAATTTATTAATCCCTAATCTGCCGCCCCCAATGTTGTCGCCACCTACCTACACTTATCAACCCCTAATCTGCCGCCCCCAATGTCGCCACCACCTACATAAATTTATTAACCCCTAATTTGCTGCCCCCAACTTATAGTTACATTGTAGCTATCTTAGGTTTTATTTTTATTTCACAACTAAGTTTGTATTTATTTTAACTAGGTAGACTACTTAGTAAATAGTCCAATCAGCCAATAGGATTGAGCTCGCATTCTATTGGCTGATTGGAATAGCCAATAGAATGCAAGCTCAATCCTATTGGCTGATTGGATCAGCCAATAGGATGAAAGCTCAATCCTATTGGCTGATTGCAACAGCTAATAGGATTTTCCCCCCCTTAATTCCAATTGGCTGATAGAATTCTATCAGCCAATTGGAATGTAAGGGACGCCATCTTGGATGACGTCATTAAAAGGGAAACTTCATTCTTCAGCAGCGATCGCAAGAAGAAGATGCTCTGTGCTGGATGTCTTGAAGATGGACCCGGATGGATGAAGATAGAAGATGCCGTCTGGATGAAGACTTCTGCCCGCTTGGATGAAGACTTCTGCCGGCTTCGATGAGGACTTCTGCCCGCTTGGATGAAGACTTCTGCCGGCTTCGATGAGGACTTCTGCCGCCTGGATGAGGATGGATGTCTGATTTTCAAAAACTGTAAGTGGATCGTCGGGGGTTAGTGTTAGGTTTTTTTAAGGGTTTATTGGGTGGGTTTTATTTTTAACTTAGGGTTTGGGCAATGTAAAATAACTAAATAGCCTTTTAAGGGCAATGCCCATACAAATGCCCTTTTCAGGGCAATGGTTATTTTAGGTTTATTTAGATAGGTTTTTATTTGGGGGGTCTGGTTGTGTGGGTGGTGGGTTTTACTGTTGGGGGGTTGTTTGTATTTTTTTTTACAGGTAAAAGAGCTGATTTCCTTGGGACAATGCCCTGCAAAAGGCCCTTTTAAGGGCCATTGGCAGTTTAGTGTAGGCTAGGGTTTTTTTTTATTTTGGGGGGCTTTTTTATTTTGATAGGGCTATTAGATTAGGAGTAATTCGATTTTATTTTTGATAATTTATTTTTTTATTTTATGTAATTTAGTGTTTATTTTTTTTGTAATTTAGATAATTGTATTTTGTTAATTTAATTTATTTAATTTTATTGTAATGTTAGGTGTTAGTGTAACTCAGGTTAGGTTTTATTTTACAGGTAACTTTGTATTTATTTTAACTAGGTAGCTAGTAAATTGTTAATAACTATTTATTAACAAGTCTACCTAGTTAAAATAAATACAAACTTAGCTGTGAAATAAAAATAAAACCTAAGATAGCTACAATGTAACTATAAGTTATATTGTAGCTAGCTTAGGGTTTATTTTACAGGTAAGTATTTAGTTTTTTTTTTTTTTTTTTTTTTTTTTTTTTTTTTTTTTTTAAAGGCTTTATTGAAGTGAATAGTTACAAACAAGACATATCTATGCGGTAATACAATAGGTACATAAACAAAAAGTTTATAACAGCAGCAAAGATATAAAATAATTTCACTTCGCAGTATATTATGCCCAGTCCGCCGGACTGACCTTTGGAGTGGGCAATCATAGTTTTATATAATTTTTTCAAAACGTAAGGTCACATCATCATAGTACCAGTCTAATGACAATGTAATCAAAGATATAGAAAGTATTTAAGAAGAAAAGGAATTGGGGGTTAGAAGGGTAATAGAGGGGAGAAAAGAGGGGAGGAAGAAAGAAAAAAAAAAAAAAAAAAAAAAAAAAAAAAAGGAAAACAGCCATCAACGACCAATCCGAGTAGGTATAATCCTATTCGATTTAAATTGTGCCCCGCCAGAAAGCTAGTATCATTTCATATGTAACGAGGTTATGGGTTTTCAGGTAATGGTACCTTTCCAGGTGCAAAATTTCCTCCACCTGGGTGTGCCAATCCCCCAGGGTAGGAGGATTTTGAGATTTCCATTTTTTCGGAATTAATTTTTTTGCACTGGTAATCATTATCAGCAGAAGAGAGAGATGTGCAGCACTTTGTGTTTTAGGCAAAGACAGAAATAGCAAAATGTCAGGTGTGTATGGGATGTCTAAATTTAGGATTTCCCCTATCTTTTTCATAACTCCCTTCCAAAAAGACAATATACAGGGGCAATGCCACCAGATGTGTAAAATTGATCCGTCTTCCCCGCACCCCCTCCAACACAATGGGCTAATTGTAGGGAATATCTTATGGAGCCTTACTGGAGTAAGGTACCATCTGCTCAGGTATTTAATGTGTAGTTCCTGAATTGTTGACGATACTGATGATTTCTTAATTAATCTAAAGGCCCTCAACCAGGGGTCAGAGTCGTAATCTAAGCCCAACTCAGCTATCCATTGCTTTGTGTATGTTGGTAATGCCTCAGAGCCCCGGAGAACTAATGACCTATACATTATGGATATCAAGTGCTTGGGAGCAGTATCCATTACGCATATTTTTTCAAAATTCGTGAGTGTTCTCCCTAGTTCCTGTTTATATTTATGACTTAATATAAAGTGGTGCATCTGGCGATAGTGTAACCACGAGGAGAAAATTGTGGGACATGATCTTACTAGATCTGCGTGCGGTGTGATTCTCCCATTTACTGTTATTCCAAAAACGGATCCCTCCTTAATTTTATATGGGGTAAGTTTATATATTCCTCTATTGTGATATGGAAGCTCAGGGTTTTCAAAGATGGGGGATAACGGGGAATGTTTAGTAGAGATATGCGTGGATGTGTTTATGGTCTTGTCCCATATATTAAGTGTCTCCTCTATCAAGTGATATTTAGTGACTGCGAGAGGGCGTTGTGAGGGCGGAATCCAGGCGAGAGTTCCCATATTATTTAATTTAAAGATCTGTCTATCAAGATCGAGCCATGCCTTAGAGGTTAGGTTCTGTGCCCATTCTACAATTCTTTGCAAACCTACTGCTTGTTTATAGGAAGCTATATCTGGAAGCCCTAGCCCCCCCCTATCTCTTGGAAGATACATGGTACGTTTAGGTAATCTGGGTTTGGTGTTGGCCCAAACAAATTGTTCAATCAAATTTTGCAAATGGGTAAGATAGCTTTTAGGGAGTGCAATGGGTAGAGTCTGCAACAGGTACAGTATACGAGGGAGAACATTCATTTTAATAACACCCACTCTGCCCAGCCAAGAAACTGTCCCTGCTCTCCAAGATGAGAGGTCGGCCATAATATCATTCTTCAGGGGAATATAGTTATATTTAAACAAATCCGAGGGGTCAGGAGTTAGGTATATACCCAAGTATTTTAGCTTAGTACTTGCTACAGATATATTATAATTGTGTTGTAAATGAAGTACCACTTCAGGATTAGTGTTGATATTCAGCAATTCTGATTTACTAAGGTTAAGAGAAAAATTTGAAACCTCTCCGTATGCCCTAATTTCTTTTAAAAGCTCTGGTACAGACTCTAAAGCATCAGTTAACGTGTAGAGAATATCATCGGCATATAATGCCTGCTTATGCTCTCTGTCTCCTGCTACCATGCCTTTGATTTTTTCATTTAGTCTCACTTTATGCGCCAGCACTTCAATTGTTAGTGCAAACAGCAATGGCGACAGGGGGCAACCCTGCCTGGTCCCATTACTAATAGTGAAAGATTCCGATAGAGTACCATTGATTCTTATTTTTGCATTCGGATTCGAGTAGAGTGCCAAAACCGTATTTACAAAGGGTGTCCCGAACCCCATTTTCCCTAAAACGCAACGCAGAAAAGGCCAACTGACCCTATCAAAGGCCTTCTCCGCGTCAGTAGCGAAGAGGACTAGTGGGCACCCCGAGACTTTGGCATGGTTAATTAGTTGAGTGACTTTGATGGTATTGTCCCTGGCCTCTCGGCCTGGGACAAAACCCACCTGATCATTGCAAATTAAAGATGGGAGGTACTTGTTGAGTCTATTTGCGAGGATCTTTGCCAATATTTTCATATCGGAATTAATTAAAGATATGGGTCTGAAATGGCTCGGGGAGTCTGCCGTTTTTCCCGGCTTAGGTAGTACCGTTATATGAGCTTCCAGAAGAACGCGGGATAAATTGGGGTCATCACGGATATCATTAAATAGGTTTAAGAGAGGGCCTGCAAGGATGTCTTTAAACTTTTTATAATACACTGATGAGAACCCATCAGGTCCTGGGCTTTTGCCTCCTGGGCTTCCCTTGATGGCCTCGAATAGTTCTTCTTCGGATATTGGGGCGTCCAGTGCATTGGATTCCTCTCTAGTTAAGGAGGGGAGATCAATATCTCCCAGATATGAGTTAATTAGATTTTCTGGAGCAGAAGCCCCTGCGCTTTGAGAGGTCGCTAAGGTAGGGTCTTGTATGTTATATAAAGAATGGTAATAATCGTGAAATTCCTTCGCAATTTGATCGCTGCTGCGAAGTATATGGCCATCTTTGGATCTGATAGTATGTATGTATGAGCGAAGCTGTCTTCTCCTAAGGGTTCTCGCCAAGATTCTGCCCGGCTTATTGCCCCCCTCATAATAATACTGTTTTAGGTATAAAGCTTTTTTTTGGTGGGACTCTGCTAGGTGCTTTTGAAAATCTAGTTTCGCTTGTCTTAGTTGGTTTGTTATGTCTGTACATGTTGGGGTTTCTTTATGTTTGGTTTCCAGAGAGTGTAATTTATGCTGTAGGTCTATGTATCTAGCCCTATACTGTCTGTTGGTAAATGCTTTTTGTTTGATCAGGGCCCCCCTAATTACCGTTTTATGGGCTTCCCAGATGATGGCTTTAGAGGAAGATGGAAATGTGTTAGTTGCAAAGTATTCTCGAATTATTTTCTGCAGGTCGGATAGAAATATTGGATCGTCTAATAGAGTTTCATCCAGTCTCCAAATGTTTTGGGTGATAGGGATGTCTGGCCATAAGATTGCACAGGAGACTGGAGCGTGATCAGACCATGATATGTGACCAATGTTGCTGCGATGTGTAATTGATAGACCGCAAGAGTCAGTATATATATGGTCAATCCTGGAGTAGCTATTATGTGGTATGGAGTAGAAAGAATAATCCCTGGCTGTGGGATGTAGTGTGCGCCAGACGTCATGTAAAGCTAAATTTATTAAGGTACTGTTGACCTGAGTTATTATGGTGGAGGATGTACAGGAAACCCCTTTAGAGGTGTCAACCAAAGGGTCTGCAACAATGTTAAAATCTCCCGCTAAATAAGTGATACCTCTAGTATGTTCTAGTAACAAGTCTCGGACTCTATAAAAGAAGGAGTCCTGTTTCTGGCTAGGTGAGTAGACCGAGGCTAGTGTGATATAATGCCCAAACAAAGTGCCTACCAAAATGATATAGCGCCCTTCTGGGTCCTTTTCTATGTGTGTCAAAATGAATGGTAACGATCTGTGGAAGACTATACCCACCCCTCCTTTTTTATTTTGTCCCGAGGCGAAGTAAGCGGTAGGGAACTGGATATTATGCCATTTAGGTTCTTTACCTCTCCTAAAATGAGTCTCCTGTAGGAGAATTATATGGCTATGTAGTTTATGCAATTCTTTAAAAGCAATAGAGCGTTTACCCGGGTCGTTAAGGCCCTTCGCATTAATCGTGGTAAGATTAATGGAGTGGTCCCCAAATATGCTGGATTTATGCTGCATGGCAAAAAAAAAAAAAAAAAAAAAAAAAAAAAAAAAAAAAAAAAAAAAAAAAAAAAAAAAAAAAGCGAGATTGATAAGGGATTGGAGATTTACAGAAAGGGAGGGAAAGTTACAGAGAAACAGAGAATAGTATGCAGATGAGACAAGAGTAAGTACCTTATTAGATATGTAGCCTCAAAACAGTATACTCAAGTGATATTAGGGTACTCAAGAGACCCCAATAGCACTCGTCTATATAATTATCTAACAAACAACAAACACTTAACAAGGGGAAAAGCCCCTATACTGACGTAAGTTATAAACAAAAACTTATATATATTCGTAGTACATTTCAGTTTTCAACCTGGTGTAAGTTGCCATTTAACATAACTTTTTATTTAATGGGACAGTGTTACCCTAATAATCTTAACGTAGGTGGAGATCACTACTATATACTGGTATACCTTACAAAATCATAATATACATCTTTCATAACAAGTTATATAGTCTATCTTCTTTATATATCTAGCCATTGCCTTGCTTAAAATACAACATGATAAAATATATATCGGTCTGGAGTTTTAATTATCTCTTGATTCAGAAAACATAACTTAAATAATAGATCTATGACTAGTATGTGCCAATCCAGACTAAAGTGGGTGGTATTTTTATTATTTGAGGTGATTGTAAACTTAAGATTGAGCTAGAGGTAGCATTTACTGGTAAGCCTAAAAATATTATGACATAGATCAATAGAATAATTGAGATAGTAATGTGTAGCAATTAACTGTCAAAAAAAAAACGGGTAACATTAAAATAAATTATACATTCAAAAGTGGCAGTCCAGTATTGTGAGCAACAATTACAATAGTCCTGAGAGGTCTAGTGGAAGCAAGTACATCAACATCAGGGATCAGCTCATACTTTACCCATTTCTCTCCTCTGCAGGATGTTGTCTAGCATGGCTAGTGGATGGTGAGATGTCCCTTGCAAGAGTCCTGCCCAAAGGCAGGAACCTGTATTGATAAGTTTTCAAAAAAAGTCTTTTCGTCCATGCCGGGCCTGAAAATGGCCGTTTTGTTGTTATTTGAGGCAATTATAGACACTGGAAAACCCCATCTGTAGATAACCTTGTTGCTCCTCAGCACAGAGGTGATGTGATTTAATTCTCTACGCTTTTGAAGAGTTATGGGTGATAGGTCTGTGAAGACCTGGATTTCTTCTCCTACATGGGTGAGTGGGTGCTTTCTCCTAGCTCCCTGAAGAATTTCCTCTTTGTCCTTGAAACTGAGAAATCTGACGATTATATCCCTTGGGGGAGCTTTGTTGGGTGGTTTAGGCCTAAGGGCTCTATGCGCCCTTTCAATTGGGATATCCGGTGATGAGGGAGAGTCCTTAATGATTCTAAAAAGCGCTTGAAGATAGCCTTCGATGTGTTGTGGGGCAACCGCCTCTGTGACTCCCCTAAAGCGCAAGTTGTTTCTACGTCCCCTGTTGTCAATGTCCTCTAACTTGTCGTTGAGATATTGCAAATTATCCGCTTGATTTTGGATATCTGTTGATTGTTGTTGTAAAGAGGATGTATTATCTTTGGAAGTTTTTTCAATTGCTGAAACTCTTGACTCCAATGCAGAAAAATCTTTTCTCAGATCGTTAAATAAGCTCCTCATCTCATTCATGACTCCTTGAATATCAGTCTTAGATGATAGATGTGAAATGTCCTCCTTAGTAATAAACTGGGGTTGCGGCATTTTATCCATTGGAATAGGGCTAGCTGAATTATCTTGGGAGCACGCCATATCTCCTGCAGCTGTACCTTTAGTTGAATCTATGGGCTTAAGGTAATGGCTCATAGATTTAGGAGCATTTATTTTATCTGTTCTACTTGCTCTTTTATTAGGCATGCCCTGAGATAAACTTTCCCAGTGGGGCTTTGGAAGGGGTTGCAAATATGTAAACTGTTTCTTTGCTCTTTACCTATGGAGTGTCCACACCATACAACTAGATTCAGAGTTTCAGTATGGTTTTGCAGGGGCTTGAGAGTCTATAATCAGAATGTATCTTTAGGCAGAAAGTCTCTGATGCCCAGTAAGGGCGATATGCTTAAAAGGCTATAACCTGTCTTAAGTGATGCCTCACAAAATATACTTCTACAGGATTTATAGGTCTTTTTTTTTTTTTTTTTTTTACCTACAATGGTACTGCTTAAGCAGATCTGTGCCCCAGAGAATATGGAAAACTTATTGCCCCAAGCTAATAATAGGAAATAGAAAAAACACTGACAGGCCATGCAGCTTGAGCACTTCTGCGTTAATAGCAATGCGATCCACTGTAAGTCAATAAAGTACCGGCTCCTCTTGCTTACCCCTTCCTATGCCTCCGATATAACTGAGGTCCGAGGTTAGGTCAGATGGAAGCAGTTAGTGTGATGTGTAGACCTCCTTGTCTTTACTGCGGCAGGTCCCCTGAGAGGAAATCGAGCAAACGCCGATCAGGCCTTAAGGCGCTTTGCAGAGTAGAAGCTCTCCGTGAGGTCCGGTATTCTCCCGACACTTATCTAACTCACCGGAACAACGGTGATCCGTCCATAGGAGCTGGCCTTTAGGTGTCAGGAGGATCGTAGCTCAGCGGTAAGTGAGGCCTGCAAGGTCAGATGAGTCCTCCACGTGGGGGCCCGGCACTGAGTAGTGTATAACAGCAGCTCCCACTATAAAGCTGATCTTGCAGCCATATAGCAATTACAGTCCCATATGAGTACCAGGCTGTTTAGGATTAGTAATTAAGGTATAAATACTACATAAAAAGCTTTTTGTCAGATTAGGATGCAGGAGCCCTCCTAATGTGCGACCATCTTCCTGCGTGGTCAGGCTCCGCCCCCCAAGTATTTAGTTTTAAATAGGAATTACTTAGGTAATAATAGTAAGTTTTATTTAGATTTATTTTAATTATATTTGAGTTAGGGGGTGTTAGGGTTAGGGTTACGTTAGGGTTAGGTTTAGGTTTAGGGGTTAATAGGTTTATTATAGCGGCGGAGTGGGTGGACGGCAGTTTAGGGGTTAATTATATTTAAATAGTGTTTTGATGCGGGGGGGTTAATAATTTTATTATAGTGGTGACGATGTCGGGGAGCGGCGGAATAGGGGTTAATACATTTTTTAAGTGGCGGCGATGTCCGGAGCGGCAGATTAGGGGTTGATAAATTTATTTTAGTGTTTGCGATGTGGGTGTGCCTCGGTTTAGGGGTTAATAGTTAGTTTATGGGTGTTAGTGTACTGTGTGACAGTTTAGTTATGAGTTTTGTGGTACAGCTTTGTAGCATAAAACTCATAACTACTGACCTTAGATGGCGGTACGGATCTTGTCATTTTAGGCTGTAACGCTCACTTTTTGGCCTCTCCGCAAAACTCGTAATACCGGCGCTATGGAAGTTCCATTGAAAAAGGACTTTTTTAAAAGTGTGGTACTGACATTGCGTGATGGCCAAAAAGGTGTGCGGTACAGCTATTCTGACAAGACTTGTAATACCGGCGGCAGTGAAAAAGCATAGTTACGGGCCATAACGATGCTTTTTCACTCATAACGCAAAACTCGTAATCTGGCTGAAAGTTATTAACCCCTAATCCGCCAAACCCCACAAAGCAAAGTACCTAATAAACCTATTAACCCCTAATCTGTCAACCCCCACAACGCAAAGTACCTAATTAACCTATTAACCGCTAATCCACCAACCCCCCACAATGCAACGTACCTAATTACATATTAACCTCTATACCGCCGCCCCCCACAACGCAAACTACCTATTAACACTATTAAACCCTAATCCGCCAACCCCCCACAACAAGTATTAAACTAATAACTAAGCCCCCTAACCTAACACCCCTTAAGTTAACCCCAATTACAATACACTAGCATAAAATAAAAAAAATACTAACTACATTAAAAAATAATAAACATTTACCAAAAAATAAAAAACAAAATTACTTTAAAAACCGTAGCATTACTGAAAATAAGAAAAATCTACCCTTACTCAAAATAAAAAAACATAACAGTACACTTAAAAATAAAAAATAAAATTAGAAAAAATAAAAAAGCTAAGATTACAAAAAATAACAAACTAAATTAAAAAAAAAAGTTATTCCTATTCTAATCCCCCCTAATAAAAACACCCCCAATAAACTACCAATAACTGTGTTTTTGTTTTTTTAGATTAGGGTTCTTTTTATTTTCATGGACACTAAAGTTTTTAAATAGGTTTATATAGAATTTTTTTCAATTTTTTCCATAATCTACTTCTTTCTTTCTACATTTTGGATCAACACTGCCATGCAAATGAATTACAATAGATTTTTACATTATCCTATTATATAAAAGGCCAAGTGTGTTTGTCCGAAGCTGTCATGCGCAGTAGAGACAGCACGAGGACAAACACACCTGGCCTTTGAGATCCCTACCTGATCTGCGACAGAGGTGAGCGTGACCAGCGTGATCGGGGCGGGGCCGGATGTGAAGGGGCATGGCTGGGCACGGTCGCTCGCAAGATAAAGGAGAGAGATAGAGAGGGGGGAGAGATAAAAAGAGAGGGGAGAGAGAGAGGGGGGATAGAAAGAGATGGAGTGGAGAGAGAGAGAGAGAGAGAGGGAGGGGAGAGAGAGGGGGGGAGAGAGAGAGAGGGGGGAGAGAGAGAGAAGGGGAGAGAGAGAGAGGGGTGGAGAGAGAGAGAGGGGGGGAGAGAGAGAGGGGGGAGAGAGAGAGAGGGGGGCAAAAGAGAGGGGAAGAGAGAGAGAGCGCAAAAGAGAGGGGGGAGAGAGAGCGCAAAAGAGAGGGTGGGAGAGAGCGCAAGAGAGAGGGGGAGAGAGAGCGCAAAAGAGAGGGGGAGAGAGAGAGCGCAAAAGAGGGGGGAGAGAGAGAGCACAAAAGAGAGGGGGGAGAGAGAGAGCGCAAAAGAGGGGGGAGAGAGCGCAAAAGAGAGGGAGAGAGAGTGCAAAAGAAAGGGGGGAGAGAGAGTGCAAAAGAAAGGGGGGAGAGAGAGCGCAAAAGAGAGGGGGAGAGAGAGCGCAAAAGAGAGGTGGAGAGAGCGCAAAAGAGAGTGGGAGAGAGAGAGCACAAAAGAGAGGGGGGAGAGAGCACAAAAGAGAGGGGGAGAGAGCGCAAAAGAGAGGGGGAGAGAGAGAGCACAAAAGAGAGGGGAGAGAGAGGGTTCAAAAGAGAGGGGGAGAGAGAGAGCAGAAGAGGGGGGATAAAGAGAGGGAGAGAGACAGCAAAAGAGAGGGGGAGAGTGCACAAAAGAGAGGGGGGGAGAGCGCAAAAGAGAGGGGGGAGAGAGAGCGCAAAAGAGAGGGGGGAGAGAGAGTGCAAAAGAGAGGGGGGAGAGAGAGAGCGCAAAAGAGGGGGGAGAGAAAGAGAGTGCAAAAGAGAGGGGGGACCGCAAAAGAGAGTGGGAGAGAGCGCAAAAGAGAGGGGGAAGAGAGCGGAAAAGAGAGGGGGAAAGCGCAAAAGAGAGGGGAGAGAGAGAGCACAAAAGAGAGAGGGAGAGAGAGCGCAAAAGAGAGGGGGAGAGAGAGTGCAAAAAAGAGGGGAGAGAGAGGGGGAGGGAGCGTAAAATAGAGGGGGAGAGAGAGAGTGCAAAAGAGAGGGGGAGAGAGTGCAAAAGAGAGGGGGAGAGAGAGTGCAAAAGAGGGGGGGAGAGCGCAAAAGAGAGGGGGGAGAGAGCACAAAAGAGAGGGGGGAGAGAGAGCACAAAAGAAAGGGGGAGAGAGAGAGCGCAAAACAGGGGGAGAGAGAGAGCGCAAAAGAGAGGGTGGGAGCGAGAGAGCGCAAAAGAGGGGGGAGGGAGCGTAAAAGATAGGGGGGAGAGAGCGCAAAATAGAGGGGGGAGAGAGAGCGCAAAAGAAAGGGGGAGAGAGAGTGCAAAAGAGAGGGGGGAGAGAGAGCGCAAAAGAGAGGGGGAGAGAGAGAGCGCAAAAGAGAGGGGGAGAGAGCGCAAAAGAGAGAGGGGAGAGAGAGAGCGCAAAAGAGAGGGGGGAGAGAGAGAGAGCACAAAAGAGAGGGGGAGAGAGAGCATGCAAAAGAGAGGGGAGAGAGAGAGCGCAAAAGAGAGGGGGGAGAGAGAGAGCTCAAAAGAGAGGGGGAGAGAGAGAGCAGAAGAGGGGGATGAAGAGAGGGAGAGAGACAGCAAAAGAGAGGGGGGAGTGCACAAAAGAGAGGGGGAGAGTGCAAAAGAGAGGGGAGAGAGAGAGCGCAAAAGAGAGGGGGAGAGAGAGCGCAAAAGAGAGGGGGAGAGAGAGAGCGCTAAAGAGAGGGGGAGAGAGCGCAAAAGAGAGGGGGAGTGAGAGAGCAAAAGAGAGGGGGGAGGGAGAGAGAGAGAGCAAAAGAGAGGGGGAGGGAGAGAGCACAAGGGGTGGGACCGCTGTACTGCAAAAGATGGCCCGTGTGAACGGGCTTTAGGACTAATATAAATATATATATATATATATATATATATATATATATATATATATATATATATATATATATATATATATATATATATATATGGAGCACTGTGCAAAAGTCTTAGGCCACTATTAGATTTGTTGTTTTAGCAAAGTTTTAATGACCATCCATATTTATTTTTCAGTTTCTTTTTTAAGATACAAACAGAAAATACAGGAAATATGTACACAAAATAAAAAAAATAAAAAAAATTCAGAACAAAATTGCTTCATCAGGAAAAGTCAGTATTTAGTGTGACCTCCCTTGGCACTAAGCACATCTTGAACTCTTTTGGGGAGAATGTCCTGAAGTTTTCTTAAAGGGCCATAATACCCAAATGTTTAAACACTTGAAAGTGATGCAGCATAGCTGTAAAAAGCTGATTAGAAAATATTACCTGAACATCTCTATGTAAAAAAGAAAGATATTTTACCTCATAAGTTCTTCAGTAGCCACCTCCCATTGTAAAGGATTTCTAAGCAGCATTTTAGTGTGTTTGTCCTGGGACATCTGAAGGGACTAGCATCGTGCACTCTCGTATTATTTCACCAATCAGGTAAAGGAAGCTTACTATGAAATCTCATGAGAGTCAAGTCAAATCTCATGAGATCACAGTAAGAGTTCATGACCTCAGCACTGCTGATGCTGATTGGCTGCTGTTCATTTCTTCATTTTTTTTATTTTTTTTTACCTGCAGCTGGGAGCAGCTGAGTATAACTTTTTACACAGAACTTACTCTGCTGAGCTGAGGAGATTGTGAGGTAAAATATCTTCCTTTTTTACATAGAGATGCTCAGGTGATATTTCCTGTCAGCTTTTTACAGTTATACTGCATTCGTTTCAAGTGATTTAGCATATGAGTATTATGTCCCTTTAAGTAATCTTCTGGTATATTATACCAGGCTCCTTTCAGAACTTCCCAGAGCCCTTCTTTAGATTTAGGTTGTCTTTTATTTATTTCTCTGCAGGTCATCCTATACTGCCTCTATAATATTCAGGTCTGGATATGCTGGGTAAGGGAGTGCCCCAAATACTTTTTTCCAAAGTGGCTTTGATAAGTGGGTTTAATGGTGGTGCAAATGCATTGCCACTAGAGGAGACTATTTTAAATAGTACCATGTTGTGGATAAACAGTTACTTTAAACTTGTATGTAGTTCCACATGCCACATGTTGTTAATAAAGGACATATGACCTGACAGGCATTACCTTCAGCACAACCCTCGTATATGCAACATTACATTGGAGAATTAACATTCAACTGTGGAATTATATATGTGTAGCAAGAACTACTGTACCAATTGCATTGTACCAGAGTTTCACAATTATAGAGCTTGGTATCTATCATTTATTTTATCTGGTGTTGTTCAGTTATGCTAACTAATTATCTGTAAATGTTCAGTTAAAAGAGACAAGAATTTGGGTGTCCATTATCTACCTATGATATAAAATATCTCTTTGGAATTGAAATGGGATATTTATTGAGTAATACCTACAATACTGAAAAATGACTAGTAAAGAAGATTAGCCATTTTATTTCTCAACTGAAAATGTAAATATATAATCAGTGATACAGCTCACATGACAGAACAAATTATTGACATTTGTTATGGGTATCAAACATTTGGCCACAATTTGCCTTTTTTTAAAGGGATAGTCTAGTCAAAATTAAACTTTCATGATTCAGATAGAGCATGCATTTTTAAGCAACTTTCTAATGTTTTTTTGTTCTCTTGTTACCCTTATTTGAAAAAAGCAAGAATGTAAGCTTAGGAGCTGGCCCATTTTTGGTTCAGCACCTGGGTAGTGCTTGCTGATTGGTTTCTAAATGTAGCCACCAGTGCCCAGGTGCTGAACCAAAAATGGGCCGGCTTCTAAGCTTGCATTCAAATAAAGATGCCAAGAGAACGAAGAACAATTGATAATAGGAGTAAATTAGAAAGTTGCTTAAAATTGCATGCTCTATCTGAATCATGAGAGTTTAATTTTGACTAGACTATTTCTTTACGTTTCCAAAGTATAAAAGTTCAAGATGGTAAATATTTATAAACATGTAGAAATCAAAAATATAAATAACATTTCTTGTCTGCATGCTCAGTAAATAATTTGGCTGAAAATTTTGTTTTTCTGTAATAAAGCACTTGCAGTACAAAATAGATATATTTATTTTACATGTGCAGTAGTGTTTTTTATAAAGACTGTTGTGTAGAAATACAACAAATTTGTGTAACTGATTTAGTTTATTTTCTTATCTAATTAGTTTATTTACTTATCTAATTAATCCAACTCTTGTGAATTTGCTTATCATGTTTTTCCTTTTGCTCAAGCTATTTTGTTCTCCATATTGCAATAAAATTATTATAATATTTCGCTGTACTTAGACCTACAGAAGTAGATTCTTGTTTGTATAAGATATAAATAGTATATATACATATCCCTTGTGAAGGAGGTTATTCAGTTAGAAGATGCTTAATTGAGGCACACACCCATTGTTATGAATGTTTTGGCAGTTGCATTAATTTTAAAAAAAATTGGCTAGATTACGAGTTGTGCGTTAGGCTTAAAGGGACAGTCTACACCAAAAATGTTCTTATTTAAAAAGATAGATAATCCCTTTATTACCCATTCCCCATTTTTGCATAACCAACACAGTTATATTAATACACTTTTTACCTCTGTGATTACCTTGTATCTAAGCCTTTGCAGACAGCCTCCTTATCTAAGTGCCTTTGACTGACATGCAGTGTAGTCAATCAGTGAAGACTCCTAAATAACTTCACGGGAGTGAGCACAATGTTATCTATATGACACATGTGAACTAGCACAGTCTAACTGTGAAAAACTTTCAAAATGCTCTGAGCTAGGAGGCGGTTTTCAACTGTTTAGAAATCAGTTTGAGCCTAGCTACGTTTAGCTTTTCAAAAATACCACCAAGGGAACAAAGCAAATTTGATGATAAAAGTAAATTGGAAAGTTGTTTAAAATTGCATGCCCTATCTGAATCATGAAAGTTTAGTTTTGACTAGACTGTCCCTTTAAAAAGCAGCGTTGGCCGGTCCTAATGCTGCTTTTTAACGCCCGCTGGTATAACGAGTCTTGCAGGTACAAGTGTACCGCTCACTTTTTTGTCCAGACTTGGAAATACCACAAATCCACATATGTAAATTGCGTATCCTCTTTTTTCAATGGGACTTGCATAGCACCGGTATTACGAGTCTGACAAAAAGCGAGCAGTACACCCTCTCCTGTCAAGCCTGGTACCGCATTTTAAAGTCAGTAGTTAAGAGTTTTACACTACAAAGCGGTAGCATAAAACTCTTAACTAAAGTGCTACAAATTACACTAACAACCATAAACTACCTACTAACCCCTAAACCGAGGCCCCCCCCACATCGCAAACACTAAAATAAAAATTTGAACCCCTAATCTGCTGAACCGAACATCGCCACCACTATAATATATATATTAACCCCTAAACCGCCGCACTCCTGCCTCGCAAACATTAGTTAAATATTATTAATCCCTAACATCAACGCCACCTACCTACATTTATTAACCCCTAATATGCCGCCCCCAACATCGCAGCCACTATATTAAAGTTATTAACCCCTAAACCTAAGTCTAACCCTAACCCTAACACCCCCTAACTTAAATATAATTAAAATAAATATAAATAAAAATTACTATAATTAACTAAATTATTCCTATTTAAAACTAAATACCTGTAAAATAAACCCTAAGCTAGCTACAATATAACTAATAGTTACATTGTATCTAGCTTAGGGTTTATTTTTATTTTACAGGCAAGTTTGTATTTATTTTAACTAGGTACAATAGTTATTAAATAGTTATTAACTATTTAATAACTACCTAGTTAAAATAAATACAAAAGTACCTGTAAAATAAAACCTAACCTAAGTTACAATTACACCTAACACTACACTACAATTAAATTATTTCCCTAAATTAAATACAATTAAATTAACTTATCTAAAGTACAAAACCCCCCACTAAATTACAGAAAATAATAAACAAATTACAAGATTTTTAAACTACATGACACCTAATCTAATCCCCCTAACAAAATTAAAAAGCCCCCCCAAAATAAAAAAAGCCCTGACCTACACTAATTTACAAATAGCCCTTAAAAGGGCCTTTTGCAGGTCATTGCCCCAAAGTAATCAGCTCTTTTACCTGTAAAAAAAATTACAAATCCCCCCCAACATTAAAATCCACCACCCACACAACCAACCCTACTCTAAACCCCACCCAATACCCCCTTAAAAAAAACTAACGCTAACCCCTTGAAGATCACCTTACCGGGAGAATTCTTCATCCAACCGGGCCGAAGTCCTCAACGAATCCGGCAGAAGTGGTCCTCCAGACGGGCAGAAGTCTTCATTCAGACGGCAACTTCTATCGTCATCCATCCTGCGCGGAGCGGGTCCATCTTCTAGACATCCGACGCGGAGCATCCTCTTCTTTCCACGGCGACTGAAGAATGAAGGTACCTTTAAGTGACGTCATCCAAGATGGCGTCCCTTCAATTCCGATTGGCTGATAGAATTCTATCAGCCAATCGGAATAAATGTAGAAAACATCCTATTGGATGATGCAATCGGCCAATAGGATTGAGCTGGCATTCTATTGGCTGATTGGAACAGCCAATAGAATGCCAGCTCAATCCTATTGGCTGATTGGATCAGCTAATAGGATTGAAGTTCAATCCTATTGGCTGATTGCATCAGCCAGTAGGATTTTTCCTACCTTAATTCCGATTGGCTGATAGAATTCTATCAGCCAATCGGAATTGAAGGAACACCATCTTGGATTGGATAGGGTTGGTTGTGTGGGTGGTGGGTTTTAATGTTGGGGGGGATTTGTAATTTTTTTTTACAGGTAAAAGAGCTGATTACTTTGGGGCAATGCCCCGCAAAAGGCCCTTTTAAGGGCTATTTGTAATTTAGTGTAGGGTAGGGCTTTTTATTTTGGGGGGGGGTTATTTTGTTAGGGGGATTAGATTAGGTGTAATTAGTTTAAAAATCTTGTAATTTGTTTATTATTTTCTGTAATTTAGTGTTTGTTTTTTTTGTACTTTAGCTAATTTTATTTAATTGTATATAATTGTATTTAATTTATGGAATTAATTTAATTGTAGTGTAGTGTTAGGTGTTAGTGTAACTTAGGTTACGTTTTATTTTACAGGTACGTTTGTATTTATTTTAGCTAGGTAGTTATTAAATAGTTAATAACTATTTAATAACTATTCTACCTAGTTAAAATAAATACAAACTTGCCTGTCAAATAAAAATAAACCCTAAGCTAGATACAATGTAACCATTAGTTATATTGTAGCTAGCTAAGGGTTTATTTTACAGGTAAGTATTTAGTTTTAAATAGTAATAATTTAGTTGATTATAGTAATTTTATTTAGATTTATTTAAATTATATTTAAGTTAGGGGGTGTTCGGTTTAGGGTTAGACTTAGGTTTAGGGGTTAATAACTTTAATATAGTGGCGGCGACGTTGGGGGCGGCAGATAAGGGGTTAATAAATGTTGGTAGGTGGCGGCTACATTGGGGGCGGCAGATTAGGGGTTAATAAATATAATGTAGGTCAGGTGTCGGCGATGTTGGGGGCAGCAGATTTGGGGTTCATAAGTATAATGTAGGTGGCGGCAGTGTCCGGAGCGGCAGATTAGGGGTTAATAATTATAATGTAGGTTGTGGCGATGTCGGGGGTGGCAGAGTAGGGGTTAATAAGTGTAAGATTAGGGGTGTTTAGACTCGGGGTTCATGTTAGGGTGTTAGGTGTAGACATAACTTTTATTTCCCCATAGGAATCAATGGGGCTGCGTTATGGAGCTTTACATTGCTTTTTTGCAGGTGTTAGACTTTTTTTCAGCCGGCTCTACCCGTTGATTCCTATGGGGAAATCGTGCACGAGCACGTTACACCAGCTCACCGCTAACCTAAGCAGCACTGGTATTGGAGTGCGGTAAGGAGCAAAATTTTGCTCAACGCTCACTTCTTGTCTGGGTTGTAAAAACCCGTAATACCAGCGCTGTCTGTAAGTGAGCGGTGAGCATAAACTGCTCGCTAGCACCACATAGCCTCTAACGCAAAACTCGTAATCTAGGTGATTGTTTTTCTATGTGTTTTTTTAAGGGGCATTTTAAAGCAAAAATGCTTCTTTAATATTGGTATTAGTGAGCCTATGGGGCGGCATATGTATCAATGTGCGAGCGTATCATGTCCGCTGCACATCGCTACACATCGATAAATGCCGACAGCATACGCTGTCATCATTTATCATTGCACCAGCAGTTCTTGTAAACTGCTGGTGCAATGCCGCCCCTTGCAAATTGGCCGCTAGCAGGGGGTGTCAATCAACCCAATCGTATTTGATCGGGTTGATTTCTGTCCACCGCCTCAGAGCAGGCAGACAAGTTATGGAGCAGCGATCTTTAGGGGCCTCAACTCCATACGGAGCTTGATAAATATGCCCCTATATTACTATTTGTTAAATGCATAGTTAAAGTCACAATCTGGAGCTGTAAACCTTACAGTCCAAAGCTCTAATTGGTGAAGTCGTTCAACCACCGCTCCTAATTGACTACCAATCTATGCCATGCTCAGTAGCTGGTAGTCAGAGGGGCATATGTATCAATGTGCAAGTGGACATGATACGAAGCAGCGTATCATGTCTGCTGCACATCGCTACACATCGATAAATGCGACAGAATACGATGTCGGCATTTATCATTGTACCGGCAGTTCTTGTGAACTGTTGGTGCAATGCCGCCCCCTGCAGATTTGCAGACAATAAGCTGTTAGCAGGGGGTGTCAATCAACACGATCGTATTCGATCGGGTTGATTTCTGTCTGCCGCCTCAAAGCAGGCGGACAAGTTAGACCGCTGCTTCATAACTTCTGTTTCCGGCGAGCCTGAAGGTTTGCCGGAAACAAGGTGCATCAAGCTCCATAATATGCCCATTAATCTTTGAGAATGGGACTATACCGATATGTTTAACCCCCTTGCTTGGTTTAAAGTTAAAAGTGATAAGTGGAATTGAAACTCTGTACCCGAAGAGACCTGTGTGCATTTATAATAACAGCATAAGGAAATAGGTCACTCACTACTAACCAGTACTTAATTAACAATGTATCCAATAAGGAATATAATACAACTTCCCATTTATTTGTAGATCTTGAGAAACAAGTTTGAGGAGAACAGTTACATATGGTTTCATCTACATGATGTCTTATAAATTTCATGCCATTCTGGCGCTTTCATTCTATGTTATCATCAGTTGTTACAATCAGGAGATGTTTTATGTCACCAGCAGTTTACACCGTTTACAATAGAGATGTCTATTTGGAGGTTTTGTGAACCTCCGTATGTGGAAGAAGACGGCCCTTTGTGACACTCAGCTTTTTTTGTTGCCGAATTTATTCTTGTGTAACAACTGTTGCACAAAAATGCATTTTGCAATGAAAATAGCTGAGCGTCACAAAGGGCCATCTTCTTCCACATACGGAGGTTCTCTAGTTTACAACGACAATGGAAACAAAACTTATGTGTTTAACCACTGCAAAGGTGTTAAACACATAGTTAAAGTCAAGTCACAGGGAAATGCTGTTCCCAAGCCGTAAATTACCAGTGAGCCAATCAAGATTGGCAGTTGCAAAGCCCCACCAATTACCAGCTTGGTTAAGCTTGGGAGTGGCATTGCTTGTGGCGGAACACATAGAGTGCCCTGGTGAGTAGTGTAAAAATGATATGCTCTAAAAAATGAGAACATGTCATTTTGCACTACAGTGTCCCATTAATGACAGTTTGCAACTTTATCAGTAAATTCAACTTTATCAGTAAATTCATTTTGTAAAGCTGCAGCCCAGCATGGCCAGTTTGTAAACAGCGTCATGTAAATAAGTTTGACACACTTAAAGGGACATAATACTCATATGCTAAATCACTTGAAACTAATGCAGTATAACTGTAAAAAGCTGACAGGAAAATATCACCTGAGCATCTCTATGTAAAAAAGGAAGATATTTTACCTCACAATCTCCTCAGCTCAGCAGAGTAAGTTCTGTGTAAAAAGTTATACTCAGCTGCTCCCAGCTGCAGGTAAAAATATAAAAAAAATGAAGAAATGAACAGCAGCCAATCAGCATCAGCAGCGCTGAGGTCATGAACTCTTACTGTGATCTCATGAGATTTGACTTAACTCTCATGAGATTTCATAGTAAGCTTCCTTTACCTGATTGGTGAAATAATATGAGAGTTCACGAGGCTCATCCTTTCAGCTGTCCCAGGACAGACACACTAAAATGCTGCTTAGAAATCCTTTACAATGGGAGGTGGCTACTGAGGAACATTTGAGGTAAAATATCTTTCTTTTTTACATAGAGATGTTCAGGTGATATTTTCTAGTCAGCTTTTTACAGCTATGCTGCATCACTTTCAAGTGTTTAAACATTTGGGTATTATGGCCCTTTAATACAGAAAATCTTTGACATATATTTCTGACTTCTCTGATTGGTGTTGCTAGTGGAGATGTCTGCTTCAGATTTGATATATTCAGTGACCAGGACTTACTAGAAGAAACAGACAAGAAGACTAAAAATCTCCAGTGAAATATGTGGGCTTTATCTGATCCTCGTGATATTCATCTAACTTTCCTCAAAACAGCAACAGGAGCAGTCAGTGGCGTAGCGTGGCTTGTCAGCGCCCAGGGCAAGGCAAAAATTGTGCCCCCCTAACCCATTAGCACTGACTGCATCTCTTCCACCAGTACAGTAGGGATTGGCAAATTTGCTTTGAATCTAGGAGCCATCTCAACAATTTAGGAGACAGGTTTTTGTTTTAAAACAAACAAAGCTTTATTTTTAACAACAAAAATATATACTATATATATAATTGTAAACTCTACATTCATCCTTAAAAATTAGGACTCAATATGGTTGCAGGCAGCCATTACTTTATTATATACATTAAGTAAGTACATTATAGAACTTAACAATTACATTTTTTTTTTGGTTCAATATTTAAACATGGGATTTCATTTTTAAAATACATCTGAGCCAGCATGTCAGAGTGTGAGAGTGATCTATGCTGCTTTAAAGTGAAAGACGGTTATTTTATTTCAAATTCATTTTTAACCTGGGTAAAACATACAAGATGTAGACAAATTAATTTTTAACCTGGGTAAAACATACAAGATGTAGATCCTACATCTTGTATGTTTTACCCAGGTTAAAAATGAATTTGAAATAAAATAACCGTCTTTCACTTATCTACATCTTGTATGTTTTATTTTATGCAGGTTAAAAATGAGTTTGAAATAAAATAACCGGCTTTCACTTTAAAGCAGCATAGATCACTCGCACACTCTGGCATGCTGGCTGGCTCAGACTCTGGGTCCTTTGGAAGTTGGAACTTGGCTGGCTGTCTCAGAGTGACTCTGGGTCCTTTGGAACTTGGCTGGCTGGCCCTGGGACATCACCTGGGTAATGGTAGAGTCTAAGCTGCATATTGTGCAATTTGTTATTTCCAAACCCCATATAGCCCCAAAAACAGCAACAGGGGCTATAATAATTTAATTATAATTCTGGCTGGCAGTGGCACTGGTGGTCTGGTCCTGATACAGACCCGGTGATGAGTTTGGTAATTTTGGTTGACACTAACCTTATCGTTGCGGTGGCGGCGTGCTAGTCAGTCTAATTCCACTCTGGCTCTGCTGCTCTGACTTCTTCCTCCCTCCTGATATGCATGCTGGGAGTGGACCATGCTAAATGGTGACGTAAACGCTAGTCTAGCAGCAGGTAACGGTCAGATAGGATTATACTAATAAATTATGATAATTAAATCATTATCAGCACGTCTTGCCTTCAGAGTAGTAGACAGTTCACTTGAGAGACAGATCGGCTGGGCGCAGGCGCCTGTCGGATTTTTTAGCCTCCCTGTAATGCCGCTGGGAGTGGGACTGTGACTGTCTACTGTCTTGAGATGGTGGGGACTGGGGAGGCTGGGAGCTGAGCATTTTGCGCCCCTCAGAATTATGCGCCCGGGGCAACCGCCCCTGTGGCCCCCCCCACGCTACGCCACTGGGAGCAGTCATACAATTCTGACCAGTTGACCACTCTCTTTCTGCACAGAACTGTATCTTAGGCAGGTTTGTCTTATATTTATATACGTTTGTCTACGTGAAATATCATTTTTGAAGGGGAATGTGAGGAATAAAGTTTGTGTGAAAGTAGCACAAAGTAATTTTTTTGTTTTTTTGTATTCAGGTGACAGTAACAGACACTATTCCCATCTGAAGAGTAATTAACCTATTGTATTATTAGTCCTGCTTTATTCAGATAAAAACTGACATACATACCTGGTTTAATAAAGAGATATTTATAAAAGCTGGGAATCAGTGGCGGTTCTACACGGGGGCCTACAGGGGCCAGTGACCCAGTAAAAATGTCCCTGCCAACCCCCTGTGCCCCCCCCTGAGCTGCCCGGTAATATCAATTAAAAGAAAAATGGACATAACTCTTAACAGGATTCATAGTGTGTTTCAACTTTTTTACGTCCGGACCAGGTCGCCTCCGGCTGTACCCAGCCCATATTCCACTTCCACCCACAACCGGCACCCCTTCTAGCCTGCTACTCAGCTGGAGCAGGACTGAGTCCGTACTACTAGTCTAGCAGACAGCAGGCACAGCTTGTTTCCTGATCTATGCATACTGTGAGATGTCACGTGATCACGCGCGTGACGTCACGTCAGCGAGAAGACCCGCACTGTGAGGGTAGTATCAGTAAAACAGGGGTGACCCGGGTGAGATAGCGTTTATTGATGGTATATCTGTGTGTATTTGTGTGTCTTATAGGGAATATATTACCTCATAAACAAAATAAGCCGCATCAGAAAAACATAATTTATGTAAGAACTTACCTGATAAATTCATTTCTTTCATATTAGCAAGAGTCCATGAGCTAGTGACGTATGGGATATACATTCCTACCAGGAGGGGCAAAGTTTCCCAAACCTTAAAATGCCTATAAATACACCCCTCACCACAGCCACAAATCAGTTTAACGAATAGCCAAGAAGTGGGGTGATAAGAAAAAAGTGCGAAAGCATAAAAAATAAGGAATTGGAATAATTGTGCTTTATACATAAAAATCATAACCACCACAAAAAAGGGTGGGCCTCATGGACTCTTGCTAATATAAAAGAAATGAATTTATCAGGTAAGTTCTTACATAAATTATGTTTTCTTTCATGTAATTAGCAAGAGTCCATGAGCTAGTGACGTATGGGATAATAAATACCCAAGATGTGGAACTTCCACGCAAGAGTCACTAGAGAGGGAGGGATAAAATAAAGACAGCCAATTCCGCTGAAAAATAATCCACACTCCAAAATAAAGTTTTAATCTTATAATGAAAAAAACTGAAATTATAAGCAGAAGAATCAAACTGAAACAGCTGCCTGAAGTACTTTTCTACCAAAAACTGCTTCAGAAGAAGAAAACACATCAAAATGGTAGAATTTAGTAAAAGTGTGCAAAGAAGACCAAGTTGCTGCTTTGCAAATCTGATCAACCGAAGCTTCATTCCTAAACGCCCAGGAAGTAGAAACTGACCTAGTAGAATGAGCTGTAATCCTTTGAGGCGGAGTTTTACCCGACTCGACATAAGCATGATGAATCAAAGACTTTAACCAAGACGCCAAAGAAATGGCAGAAGCCTTCTGACCTTTCCTGGAACCGGAAAAGATAACAAATAGACTAGAAGTCTTTCAGGAATCTTTAGTAGCTTCAACATAATATTTCAAAGCTCTAACTACATCCAAAGAATGTAACAATCTTTCCTTAGAATTCTTAGGATTAGGACACAATGAAGGAACCACAATTTCTCTACTAATGTTGTTAGAATTCACAACTTTAGGTAAAAATTTAAATGAAGTCCGCAACACCGCCTTATCCTGATGAAAAATCAGAAAAGGAGATTCACAAGAAAGAGCAGATAACTCAGAAACTCTTCTAGCAGAAGAGATGGCCAAAAGGAACAACACTTTCCAAGAAAGTAATTTAATATCCAGAGAATGCATAGGTTCAAACGGAGGAGCTTGTAAAGCCCCCAGAACCAAATTCAAACTCCAAGGAGGAGAGATTGACTTAATGACAGGTTTTATATGAACCAGAGCCTGTACAAAACAATGAATATCAGGAAGATTAGCAATCTTTCTGTGAAACAGCACAGAAAGAGCAGAAATTTGTCCTTTCAAGGAACTTGCAGACAAACCTTTATCCAGACCATCCTGAAGAAACTGTAAAATTCTAGGAATTCTAAAAGAATGCCAGGAAAATTGATGAGAAGAACACCAAGAAATGTAAGTCTTCCAGACTCGATAATATATCTTCCTAGACACAGATTTACGAGCCTGTAACATAGTATTAATTACGGAGTCAGAGAAACCTCTATGACTGAGAATCAAGCGTTCAATCTCCATACCTTCAAATTTGATTTGAGATCCTGATGGAAAAAAGGACCTTGAGATAGAAGGTCTGGTCTTAACTGAAGAGTCCAAGGTTGGCAAGTAGCCATCCGAACAAGATCCGCATACCAAAACCTGAGAGGCCATGCTGGAGCCACCAGCAGAACAAACGAACGCTCTTTTAGAATCTTGGAGATCACTCTTGGAAGAAGAACTATAGGCGGAAAGATATAGGCAGGATGATACTTCCAAGGAAGTGACAATGCATCCACTGCCTCCGCCTGAGGATCCCTGGATCTGGACAGATACCTGGGAAGTTTCTTGTTTAGATGAGAGGCCATCAGATCTATTTCTGGAAGTCCCCAGATTTGAACAATCTGAAGAAATACCTCTGGGTGAAGAAACCATTCG
This sequence comes from Bombina bombina, assembly GCF_027579735.1. Taxonomy (NCBI): domain Eukaryota; kingdom Metazoa; phylum Chordata; class Amphibia; order Anura; family Bombinatoridae; genus Bombina; species Bombina bombina. Next base: position 610,395,492 of record NC_069502.1, on the reverse strand, counting down.
CCCGGATGTAGCGTTTGGCGACTGAGATAAGCCGCTTCCCAATTGTCTATACCTGGGATGTGAACCGCAGAAATTAGACAGGAGCTGGATTCCGTCCATACAAGTATCCAAGATACTTCTTTCATAGCCAGAGGACTGTGAGTCCCCCCTTGATGATTGACATATGCCACGGTTGTGACATTGTCCGTCTGAAAACAAATGAACGATTCTCTCTTCAGAAGAGGCCACGACTGAAGAGCTCTGAAAATCGCACAGAGTTCCAAAATGTTGATTGGTAATCTCGCCTCCTGAGATTCCCAAACCCCCTGCGCTGTCAGAGACCCCCATACAGCTCCCCAACCTGTCAGACTCGCATCTGTTGAGATCACAGTCCATGTTGGAAGAACAAAAGAAGCCCCTTGAACTAAACGATGGTGATCTGTCCACCACGTCAGAGAGTGTCGTACAATCGGATTTAAAGATATTAACTGTGATATCTTTGTATAATCCCTGCACCACTGGTTCAGCATACAAAGCTGAAGAGGTCGTATGTGAAAATGAGCAAAGGGGATCGCGTCCGATGCAGCAGTCATAAGACCTAGAATTTCCATGCATAAGGCTACCGAAGGGAATGATTGAGACTGAAGGTTTTGACAAGCTGAAACCAATTTCAGACGTCTCTTGTCCGTCAGAGACAAAGTCATGGACACTGAATCTATTTGGAAACCTAAAAAGGTTACCCTTGTCTGAGGAATCAATGAACTCTTTAGTAAATTGATCCTCCAACCATGTTCTTGAAAAAACGACACAAGTCGTTTCGTATGAAATTCTGCTAAATGAGCAAGCACCAAGATATCGTCCAAATAAGGAAATACCACAATACCCTGTTCTCTGATTACAGATAGAAGGGCACCGAGAACCTTTGAAAAAATCCTTGGAGCTGTTGCTAGGCCGAACGGCAGAGCCACAAACTGGTAATGCTTGTCTAGAAAAGAGAATCTCAGAAACTGAAAGTGATCTGGATGAATCGGAATATGCAGATATGCATCTTGTAAATCTATTGTGGACATATAATGCCCTTGCTGAACAAAAGGCAGAATAGTCCTTATAGTTACCATTTTGAATGTTGGTATCCTTACATAACGATTCAATATTTTTAAATCCAGAACTGGTCTGAAGGAATTCTCCTTCTTTGGTACAATAAATAGATTTGAGTAAAACCCCAGACCCTGTTCCAGAACTGGAACTGGCACAATTACTCCAGCCAACTCTAGATCTGAAACACATTTCAGAAATGCTTGAGCCTTCACTGGGTTTATTGGAATGCGAGAAAGAAAAAATCTTCTTGCAGGAGGCCTTACCTTGAAACCTATTCTGTACCCTTGTGAAACAATGTTCTGTATCCAAAGACTGTGAATCAAATTGATCCAAATTTCTTTGAAAAATCGTAATCTGCCCCCTACCAGCTGTGCTGGAATGAGGGCCGCACCTTCATGTGGACTTGGGAGCTGGCTTTGGCTTTCTGAAAGGCTTTGATTTATTCCAGACTGGAGATGGTTTCCAAACAGAAACCGTTCCTTTAGGGGAAGGATCAGGCTTCTGTTCCTTATTCTGACGAAAGGAACGAAAAATATTAGCAGCCCTATATTTACCTTTAGATTTTTTATCCTGAGGTAAAAAAGTTCCTTTCCCCCCAGTAACAGTTGAAATAATAGAATCCAACTGGGAACCAAACAATTTATTACCTTGGAAAGAAAGGGAAAGCAAAGTTGACTTAGAAGACATATCTGCATTCCACGTTTTAAGCCATAAAGCTCTTCTAGCTAAAATAGCTAAAGACATATACCTGACATCAACTCTAATGATATCAAAGATGGCATCACAAATAAAGTTATTAGCATGTTGAAGAAGTTTAACAATGCTATGAGTATTATGATCTGACACTTGTTGTGCCAAAGCCTCCAACCAAAAAGTGGAAGCTGCCGCAACATCAGCCAAAGAAATAGCAGGCCTAAGAAGATTACCTGAACATAAATAAGCTTTCCTTAGAAAGGATTCAATTTTCCTATCTAAAGGAAACTTAAAGGAAGTACTATCTGCCATAGGAATAGTAGTACGTTTAGCGAGAGTAGAGATAGCCCCATCAACTTTAGGGATCTTGTCCCAAAACTCTAATCTGTCAGATGGAACAGGATACAATTTCTTAAACCTTTTAGAAGGAGTAAATGAATTACCCAGATTATTCCATTCCCTAGAAATTACTTCAGAAATAGCATCAGGGACAGGAAAAACTTCCGGAATAACTAAAGGAGGTTTAAAAACCGAATTTAAACGCTTAGTAGATTTAGTATCAAGAGGACTAGATTCCTCCATCTCTAATGCGATTAAAACTTCTTTAAGTAAAGAATGAATAAATTCCATTTTAAATAAATATGAAGATTTATCAGTGTCAATATCTGAGACAGAATCCTCTGAACCAGAAAAATCATCATCAGAAACAGACAAATCAGAATGATGATGTTCATTTAAAAATTCATCTGAAAAATGTGAAGTTTTAAAAGACCTTTTACGTTTACTGGAAGGAGGAATAACAGACATAGCCTTCCTAATAGATTTAGAAACAAAATCTCTTATATTAACAGGAACATCCTGAGTATTAGATGTTGATGAAACAGCAACAGGTAATTGAATATTACTAATGGAAATACTATCTGCATTAGCAAGCTTATCATGACATTCATCACAAACTACAGCCGGAGGAACAGTTACCACAAGTTTACAGCAAATACACTTAACTTTGGTAGAACCAGCATCAGGCAGCGTTTTTCCAGAAGTAGCTTCTGATCCATGGTCAATCTGAGACATCTTGCAATATGTAAGAGAAAAAACAACATATAAAGCAAAATCTATCAAATTCCTTAAAAGACAGTTTCAGGAAAGGGAAAAATGCCAATGAACAAGCCTCTAGCAACCAGAAGCAAATGAAAAATGAGACAATAATGAAGCCCACATTTTTTAGCACCAAAAAAGACGCCCACATTATTGGCGCCTAAATGCTTTTGGCGCCAAGAATGACGCCACATCCGGTGACACCGACATTTTTGGCTCAAATCGTCAAAAAAATTATGCAAACACGAACAACTTCCGGCGACAAGTATGACGCCGGAAATGACAAAGAAATTTTTTTGCGCCAAAAAAGTCAGCGCCAAGAATGACGCAATAAAATGAAGCATTTTCAGCCCCCGCGAGCCTAACAGCCCACAGGGAAAAAAGTCAATTTTAAGGTAAGAAAAAATTATTTATTCATATGCATTATCCCAAATAATGAAACTGACTGTCTGAAATAAGGAATATTGATCATCCTGAATCAAGGCAAATAAATGTTTAAACACATATATTTAGAACTTTATATAAAAGTGCCCAACCATAGCTTAGAGTGTCAGAAAAAATAAGACTTACTTACCCCAGGACACTCATCTACATGTAGTAGAAAGCCAAACCAGTACTGAAACGAGAATCAGTAGAGGTAATGGTATATAAGAGTATATCGTCGATCTGAAAAGGGAGGTAAGAGATGAATCTCTACGACTGATAACAGAGAACCTATAAAATAGATCCCGTAGAAGGAGACCATTGAATTCAAATAGGCAATACTCTCTTCACATCCCTCTGACATTCACTGCCCTCTGAGAGGAAAACCGGGCTCCAGCCTGCTGCAAAGCGCATATCAACGTAGAATCTAGCACAACCTTACTTCACCACCTCCATGGGAGGCAAAGTTTGTAAAACTGATTTGTGGGTGTGGTGAGGGGTGTATTTATAGGCATTTTGAGGTTTGGGAAACTTTGCCCCTCCTGGTAGGAATGTATATCCCATACGTCACTAGCTCATGGACTCTTGCTAATTACATGAAAGAAATACTATGAATATATGAGCATTATACAATCACCCTTTGAATAACGTTCTGTGTATAATTGTCTGCAGCAATGTTATAAGCCAGGCTGATCCTCACTTCTATCTACTGCAGATGAAAACAAACAACAATGAAATTAAGTTCAATTAAGGTGCACGCGAGGTCGGGTGGGTGCGCGTGCGAAGTTCTCTCAGCTGTGCGCTGCTTACACTGCGGAGGTGCGCGTGCGTGCAAGGCCAAGTGTTTGTCTCTACTGCGCATGACGGCTTCAGACAAACACTTGGCCTTTTATAATATAGGATACCACTATTGCGAAGCCTGAAGAGGATTCGTATAACGTAATTACCTCCAGGTCTCTCTTGTATGCCCATAAAAAATATTCTGAAGGCTGCATGGGTGGGTATGCCCACAGACAATTTCTTTATGCCAATAAAACATTCTAAAGACTGAAGAGCTGATTTGAGGTGCTTGCCTCCATGCTGTTCCTATGTTCAGAAGGCTCAATATGATGCTAGGGTTGCCAGCTGTCTAGTATCTTCACAGAAATAATGGACAGTTAAATGTCCAGTATTTTAAACTTCATTATAATACATTTATTGAGTAATGTAATCAACAGTATCTGCCCCTGTTAAGTAGGGAGGGATGGTTAGTTGTGAAATGAGACATATGCCTCTATGTTGTTTTTCTACTTCTAGTAGTTTGTTTCTGTTTTTTTAATGTGCCCCTCTAATTAAACACTGGCCCCACCTTGCCCCCCCCCCCAGTAAAATTTGTCTAGAACCGCCACTGCTGGGAATATCAATTATTATTGTTGTATTCATTTCAAATCCACAAAATATGATCAGGGGCAGAACAATTGCCAGTGCAGCTGGTGCCACTGCACTGGAGCCCGGGACTAATGTGGGGGGGGTGCAGAGTCAGAGCACCTAAATAAAGCAACTTAGAACAAAAAATAAAATTAAAAATTGTGCTATATTTTTTTTTATTATTTATGCCATACCGCTGTGTTTAACAGTCGGGTGGTGCTGTTGCCGCATGAAGTATAAAGTTAGCTGAGTCTAAGCAGGTCAAAAACGTGAGTTTCGTGTGCTGTGCTGGAGGGTCAATGCTTGCCTTGCTTTTAGCGCTCTCTAGGAGTTCCTACTTTGGCTTGGAGTGGAAAGCTGGAGCACGTGCACTGCATGTGAACAGTGGAAGCAACATCTGCTGCTGCTCGATTGGGGACTAGACTGCTCACAGTGACATGCAGGTAGGTGATAAGTGTTCTCACATTCACAGACTTGTCAGGTTTTACAAGTTTTTGGGCTCAACATTTAGACCACAATATAGACAAATAGATTTTGATGGTACAAACAATCTACTCTGCCAGTTTGCAGGTGAAAGTGAAGAAATATAGAGGGCCAAGGCAAGACATCAAGGAAGAAAATATATAAGTAAGACTTTCTGGCTCTTCCCATATGATTGTTTTTTTTGGCAGTATAGTAGTTTTGCAAAACTGTCTTGCTGCTGAAAAGTTTTCATGCATGGAATTGTGTCAGGGAGTAAATAAAGTTCCTGTCATGACTATTTATTTACTCCTTGACACAATTCCATGCATGAATACTTTTCAGCAACAGGACAGGTTTGCAAAACTAGTAAACTACTCCTCTCTACTTGGTTTGTCACTTTGAAAAATTAGGCGACTGTAAATCATTTGCCTGATAGATCTGCTATTTTGTTCAGTATTGTTCAGCTTTTAATAGCATTGTAGTATTGTTTTTTTTCCACCTAGGCAGCACATGACACTGCTGCTGACATGCTTTTTTTTGGGGGGGGGGGCAAAAAAGAAATCTTGCACCAGGGCCCTCTGTTCATTAGGTTCGCCACTGAATATGATAATGTTTGGTATTGCGAATACACATTTATTATTGACACATTGCAGACACAGTTATCCCATGTTTTAAAGGGACAGTCAAGTCCAAAAAAAACTTTCATTTTTCAAATAGGGCATGTAATTTTAAACAACTTTCCAATTTACTGTTATCAACAATTTTGCTTTGTTCTCTTGGTATTCTAGTTGAAAGCAAACCTAGGAAGGCACATATGATAATTTCTAAGCCCTTGAAGGCCGCCTCTATTTTATTTACTTTTCACAGCAGGGGAGAGCAAGCTCATGTAGGCCATATACAGTACAACTCCGAAAATCCGGACTGCTTGGGGATTTGCCTGGTCCGTAATTTTGGATTTTCCGGATTCTCGGACATTGCTGATAAAATACCTGTAAATAAAAAGAAGACGTGCTAATGTTTTTTTTATTATAATAAAATACTGTACAGATCACCTTGTTTATTAAAATAGAGTACTGCACCTGCATATGTACATTCCTTTCCGTTACAGGTATTTCTTCGGCACATGCTGAACTGCTTGTTCACGGAGCGCTAGCATCTGCTGCGCCTGGTGAACCGCTTGTGGATGGAACTTCTGCTGTGCCCAGTGATTTCACAGTGTTTCTCCTCTGCTTCTGTTTAGAACCCTTATCCACTTTAGGAAACATTGGTACAGTACACTATTCTACAATACAGTACAGTATACAGGTATAACGGTACTGTGCAGTGTAAAGATGATAAATACCTGCACAGGTACCGGTCATGTATGGCAAACTGTAGTGCGCAGTTGTGGAGCTCAGATTTCTCACTGCCTTCGTGTGCCGTCGCTTGTTGCAGCTCTGAATGCCAATTTGTGCATGCGCAGTGACAAACCAACACCTGGAAGTTGTAATCACTCCAGAGTCCGGATTCTCAGGTTGTCTGGATTTCTGGGGTCCGGATTTTTGGAGTTGTACTGTAGATAGCATTGTGATCACGCTCGTGGCTAGTGGCAGACACTGCACTAATTGGCTAAAATGCAAGTCAATAGATAATAACTAAAAGTCATGTGATTAGGGGAGGTCAGAAGATGCTTAGATACAAGTTAGTCACAGAAGTAAAAAGTGTATTAATATAACAGTGTTGGTTTTGCAAAACTGGGGAATGGGTAATAAAGGGATTATCTATCTTTTTAAACAACAAAAATTCTGGTGTTGACTGTCCCTTTAACTTATTTAACATTTTTTAATTTGTTATATTAAAGGTTAAATTTATCCAGTTTACTATGCCTAGGAGTCTTGCAGGTTGATTTTGGTTTCATTTTCTTTTTTTCTTCTTTGAGGATTGTTCAAAGATCAGAACTCATAACAAGGTCAAAAAGACCCCAGTAAATATCTGGGCAATACTTGGTCCTCATGACACTCAACTGACTTTCTGACTTGTTTGCTTTCCTCACTCCAGTGTCATGAAATTCTAAACACTTCACCATTGTCTTTCTGCACACAGTTGTATCCTACACAGCTAGCACACTACATTTACACCAAGTCCAGCAAGCACACTAAACTTATACCAAGTCCTGCAAGCACACTAAACTTATACCAAGTCCCGCAATCTCATTCCAAAGCAAATCAATGCTTGCGTCATTACAGATGTTTCAAATTCACATTCGAGTCTATTTGACCCTTTTCCCAATTTATCAAATATTCAACAGGTACGCTCGCGTCTATTCCGACGCAGCGTACCTAGTTTTCAATTCGCCACCCTTGAGGCAATGGATGCCATAGAAATCAATGGGAGTCTGAAAACACAGAAAGCTTATGTTCGATGCTGCAAGAGAATGAAGTATAATACATAATACAAGTAAATTAGAAACTTTTTTTAAATTGTATACCCTTTCTAAATCAAACAATATTATTGCTACACATTTGGTGCACTAGTAGATATAGGGATAAAAATGAAAAATACTTTACTACTTATAAATTATGTTACAACTTTGTCTCTCATTACAAAGCAAGGAGACAATATTATTTCTCCAAATTTGTTGCAAAGTTTTGCCCCAAACTTGCTGCACTAATAGATATAGAGATAAAAATGAAATAAATACACAACATAATATAGCTAACTTCCTTTTTATTATTTTTTAAAAATCTATATGCACCATGTTTAAGCCATGTAACACAAGTCCCACTCTCCACTTCACACCAAATTTGACACAACACTTTTCGAACCAATTATGAGGCAAACTCCTAAACAACTCACACACTAGTGAATTTTTCAACCACTTTTGATTGGAATATGCATAATCACATGATTTATGACATCAGCCAATCTGATTCAAATATACATTTTAAACTATCACTAACAAATTAAATTACTCGATACTTGTGTCATTGATCACTCATCAGAACTTGTAAGTGCCATTTGTTACATTCTGTATTATACTTTGTAAGTATGTATAAGTGAAATTAGTATTAAAGATAAACATTGATGCTGACATTAGGACACACAGTGTAATATTTTACAATGACTTTAAAATTTGAATTGATGTTTGATTTAATATAATCTTAAACTGATAGCTCAAAGGGATAGCCCACCTAACATTAAACTGTCATGAATCAGATACAGCAAAAATTAAAATCACCTCTTTACTGTCATGCTTTTTTAAGTGTATTTCTTCCTTCTCTTGAATTTTTTTTTCAGTAAGAAATGTCATCTTATATGCCAGCCCATTTTATAACACCTGTGTAGGGGTGGTTTTTTAAAACTAGATTGCAATCAGGAGGGGTTACACAAGTACAGAGAGAAAACTGGCCCAGCTCTAAAAATATCCATTGATTGCAAATAAATACATATGATACCCTGATTACATGTTATATTCACAATTATTGCTGCTCATAATAATAATAGATTTACACTATATACAGTACATATAGTGTTATAAATAAACACAGAGATATGAAAGACAACATTGTTTAGAACAAAAAAAGGAATTTAGGGACATGTAAATATGTTTGCAAAAGATTTCTGACATAACACACACACACACACACACACACACATATATATATATATATATATATATATATATATATATATATATATATATATATATATATAAAAGTATGTGCAAAGATATATGTACAAACTCTAGCATTAATAATCATTTATAAAAAAAAGCAACATGAGATAAAAGCATATCATGACTTCTAGAAATACAAATACACATTAATTTATGTGAAAGTATCATATAACAAATACATTTAAAAATAACTTTCTATGAGATATTGTTTGTTGAGGTATAAATGTAGCTATTTCTTAGACATTAACAGATGAAAAATAAAAGATTAGCTTTAGAGAAATGTGCTTGTTCATGGACAGTAATGAAATGGTATAAATAAAGTTGGGAAAAAACAGAATAACCGCAACATCAATGACTGTTAGTTATCAACAGTCCGATGCTCATCGCGCCGTACTTGACGCACATGTTTTTGACGGGTTTTTCTATAATTAAGGGCATCGTATGTGGATCCGCGGCAGCGATGTCTTGCGAGCGTATTGACACCGGCGAATGCACCGAGATTGACACTTTGATAAATATCCCTCTATATTTACACCAAATCCTGCTAGCACACTAAACTTACACCAAGTCCTGCTAGCACACTAAGCTTACACCAAATCTTGCTAGCACACTAAACTTACACCAAATCCTGCTAACTCACTAAACTTATACCAAATCCTGCTAGCACACTAAACTTATACCAAATCCTCCTAGCACACTAAGCTTACACCAAATCCTCCTAGCACTCTAAGTTTACACCAAATCCTCCTAGCACACTAAGCTTACACTAAATCCTGCTAGCACACTAAACTTACACCAAGTCCTGCTAGCACACTAAGCTTACACCAAATCTTGCTAGCACACTAAACACACCAAATCCTGCTAACACACTAAACTTATACCAAATCCTGCTAGCACACTAAACTTATACCAAATCCTCCTAGCACACTAAGCTTACACCAAATCCCCCTAGCACAATAAGCTTACACCAAATCCTCCTAGCACACTAAGCTTACACTAAATCCTGCTAGCACACTAAACTTACACCAAATCCTACTAACACACTAAACGTATAGAGAATCCTGCTAGCACACTAAACTTATATCAAATCCTGCTAGCACACTATACTTACACCAAATCCTACTAGCACACTAAATTTACGCCAAGTCCTGCTAGCACACTAATCCTACACCAAATCCTGTTAGCCCCCTAAGCTTACACTAAATCCTGCTAGCACACTACATTTACCTGGTTGTCCACACCCCACAAAATGATTTTATCTCAAATACAGAACAACTTCTGAAAATTTTAAAAGTGCTACATGACTGAAAATAATAGTATAGCTGTCGATATGAATTATTTCACTATAAAAGTGATACCTAGCAGTAGCTGATGGCTAAGAAGGTGCCTAAACATAAACAAATAATTGAGTATGTAACTCTTTCACTGCTTGGGAGTCCTTTAGCTCCAAACACAAAAGGGGGTTAAGAAGCCTGAGCATAAAAAAGCAGCAGCAGAGCACTTTTTAATTAGACACAGAGGGGGAATAAGGGTCTAACAAGTGCCAACAACACTGCTTGCTTGATGGACATTCTTTAACTAACTTTAGAAATAATGTCTGTCACAAGACTAAAGACATGCTTTAATTTAACCCACTCTTTTTGGGGATGTCATGTAATTCTTTTGTTTCTTTTTTTGCCATTCCAGCACAGCTTTTTCATCCCTAGGTAATGCATGCTAATCTCCCAGCACAACACAATATCTGCATAAAGAATAGTCATTTTGAACATTCGCTGCTTCTGCAAGGTCAGATTGATTGGAGCCTATCTATCCATTTGTTGTGTTGAAAGCCAGTACTAAATTGTTTTCTGGAAACCCCAAGGCAGATATACAGAACATCATTGGCTGTCCAAATATATGTGCATAATTTGAATGTGTTATTTGAAGAGTCTGAATTCATGGTTCAGACTGAGTAGGTACTGATATTTATTTAATAAATGCAAAATATGAAAAGCTACGCCATGGGTATATAACAGGTGCACCAGGTATACAGTTTCAAAGCAGAAGAAATACTAAAGTATCACCTTTGGATTAACACAATGAAGCTGATATGTCAGACATTATTGTCAAGGGAAAATTAGTGGTTAATTGATGCACAGGTCACATGGTATATTTAATGGAGCCAGTTTAAAGGTTTAATGATGTTCTGCATGATCACCGGTGATACATAACATAGATTCATAAAGAAAATGAAGAACAGGTACAAAACAATAGAAGCTCATATTCCCCAGAACACTCTCTTTGTTGGAAATACAGTTTTAAATATATGTTTGAAAGAGACTATCCAAAAAAAGAACTACCCACCAGGGGTCAAGTCCTACAAAAAAAGTGTGGGAACTCACCAAGACTTCCACCCCCCTCACAATTAATATTGTTTTATACACACACACACACACACACACATTGTATTTATATGTATATAATCTATAAACTCTAGTTAGTTAAAGCAAATTAAAATCAATGAAGGGCTGAATGGTTGCCTTTGGGCCTGAGGATGGACACATGGCAGGGGTGAAATTTGTATTTGTAATTTAGGATTCAACTGATACTAAATACTTAGAAGCCAGACACACACTTTTTAGAACAGATGAAAGGGCATTTGTATATAGATGATGTTGATAAATTTTAGGAGATGTTACTCCCTGGCACTCAGGATGTGTAAGGCTCTGTAATGTAAATCAGATATCATGATCTTGATAAGGTTTGTGTGTGCACTCACTCTGCAGTAAAAAACAATGATAATGTGATTTAAAGTAAAATTATGATTACAAGGCGTCTTAGTGTTATCTTCTTTTATCATTAACACATATACCAAGTAAATGTGAAGCAAATAACACTAGCAGAGGAAGCAGGAGGCATGAGGGCACAGTAATATTGAAAACAAAACAGGTCACCTTGCAGCTTGGGATGAAACTGGTAAGGTTGAATCTGAAGCAAATACATTATCTTGCATGGGTCAGCATTCTGCAGAAAATCTGGCCTGCTGAATATAAATTGATAGACTTTAAGACACCAACATCGATAAACAGACTGCACATACTATTGGTGAATAAAATAAAGTAATTGGTCTTATCCTACATACAAGATGTTTCACAAAAACCTTTAATTACAAGGACTGTTTTCCTACCATTACAAAAAATAACAAACAAAATTATCCAAAACAAAAAAATGTATTCCTATTCTAATACCCTGTTTAAAAAAAAAAAAAAAGCCGACCCAACATAAAAAACCCTAATCTATAATAAACTACCAAGGGCCCTCAAAAGGGCCTTCTGAACCTCTGCCTTGGACCTCCGCCTCCGCCTCCACGCATTGACTGCTCTGCCTCCGCAGGGATGAAGAAGATGCCAGTCCCGCGATGGATGAAGATGGAGTCGCCTGGATGAAGATGGAGCCGTCGGGATGAAGATCGTTCAAGTGGGACTTCAGCAACTGTGAGTACCTAAAGAGGGGTTAGTTTTTTTAAGTTTTTTTGGGGAGGGTTTTTTTTTTTAGATTATGATTTGGGCATTTTTTTTTTAAAGAGCTGAATGCCCTTTTAAAGGGACAGTCTACACTAGAATTGTTATTGTTTTAAGAGATAGATAATCCCTTTATTACCCATTTTCCAGTTTTGCATAACCACCACAGTTATAATAATATACTTTTAACCTCTGTGATTATCTTGTATCTAAGCCTCTGCAAACTGCCCCTTTTTTCAGTTCTTTTGACAGACTTTCAGTCTAGCCAATCAGTGCCTGCTCCCAGATAACTTCTCGTGCACAAGCACAGTGTTATCTATATGAAATACGTGAACTAACACCCTCTAGTGGTGAAAAACTGTTAAAATGCAATCTGAAAGAGGTGGGCTTCAAGGTCTAAGAAATTAGCATATGAACCTCCTAGCTTAAGCTTTCAACTAAGAATACCAAGAGAACAAAGCAAAATTGGTGATAAAAGTAAATTGGAAAATTGTTTAAAATTACATGCTCTATCTGAATCATGAAAGTTTATTTTGGCCTAGACTATCCCTTTAAGGGCAAGAAAAAGAGCTGAATGCCCTTACAAATGCCCTTTTCAGGGAAATGGGTAGATTAGGTTTTTAGATAGTTTTTTTTACTTTGTGGGTTGGGGGGGAGGTTTGTAATGTTAGTGGGTCTTTTGCAATGCCCTACAAAAGGCCCTTTTAAGGGCTATTGTTAGTTTATTATAGATTAGGTTTCTTTTATTTTGTGGGTTTTTTTTTAAAATGGGTATTAGAATAGGAATAATTGTTATTATTTTGGATAATTTGTTTGTTATTTTGTGTAATGTTTTTTTTTAGTTTTGGGGTGTTTTTTTTTTTTAGAATAGCCTGTTTATTTTAATGGGCAGCAAAAGAGCTCAATGCCCTTTTAAGTGCAATGCCCATACAAATGCCCTTTTCAGTTTTAATTTATTTTTATTTTGTGGGTTTGGGGGTGGGGGGGGGGGTGTATACTATTGGGGGAGGGGTTGTTTTTCTTTTGTAGAAAAAGAGCTGATTTCTTTAGGGCAATTATTATAGATTAGGGTTTTTTTTTTTTTTTTTAAACAGGTTATTAGAATAGGAATCTTTTTTTTTTTGTTTGTTTTGGATAATTTCACTTGTTATTTTTTGTAATGGTAGATTTTTTATTTCTTGTAATTTTAGTGTTTTTTTATTTTTGTAATGTTAGGTTTTAGTGTAAGGCAGCTTAGGTTTTATTTCACAGGTAAGTTTGTATTTATTTTAACTAGGTCGTTATTAAATTGTTTATAACTATTTACTAACTAGTCTACCTAGTTAAAATAAATACAAACTTACCTGTGAAATAAAAATAAAACCTAAGCTAGCTACAATATAACTATTAGTTATATTGTAGTTAGTTTAGGTTTTATTTCACAGGTAAGTATGTATTTAGTTTTATATAGGTATTATTTAGTTAATAATTGTAACTTTAATTTAGCTCTATTTTAATAATGTTAAAGTTAGGGGTGTTAGGGTTAGGGTTACGGTAACGTTTAGGGTTAGGTCTAGGGTAAGGTTTAGGGTTACGGTTAGGTTTAGGGGTTAATATAGTTTAATTTAGGTTGTTGTGATGTGCGGGGCTGGCAGTTTAGGGGTTAATAGGTTTATGTAGTGGTAGTGATGTGGGAGGCCATAGAATTAGGGGTTAATAACTTTATTTAGTGGTGATGATGTCGGGGAGCGGCGGAATAGGGGTTAATAGATTTATTATAGTGTGGGCAATGTTGGGGTGCAGGGGAATAGGGGTGAATAACTTTAGTCTAGTGGCAACGATATCGGGAGCGGTAGATTAGGGGTGTTTAGACATGGGGTTTATGTTAGGGTGTTAGGTTTAAACTTAACTTTTTTCCCATAGACATCAATGTGGTTGCGTTACAGAGCTTTTCATTCCGTGCTTCAGGTGTTTTTTTCTAACACTTTCTACCCATTGATGTCTATGGGGGGAAAGCGTGCACGAGCACATCAAAGCAGTGCTTGTATTTTGTGTGGTATGGAGCCGGCTTTTCTAAAACTCGTAATGGCAGCGCTATGGAGAGTGAAATAACGCAACTTTTGTTGCGTTCGTTAAGTACCCTCTATAGCGCAAAACTTGTAATCTAGGTTAGTGTGATTATTCACACTGGATTTTTTTTCAAGATAATTAAATCATGTTTTTGTAGGTTGAATTTAATCATAGTCAGGATGGTAAAATGAAAGAAAAATAAATAACTATACTGTGTGTTGTGCATTGTGTTATATTTTACCAGTTGCTTGCCTTAGAGAAATAAAGTGTAACTTTAAAAAATAAGCTTGTGGTTTTATTTAGTTTTCTTTCTTAAAGTGAATAATATCACAACATTTTTTTTTTTTTTAAAGTAGTAAAAGGCACCTGTAAAGCGTAGGAGCTGGCCCATTTTTGGTTCAGAACGTGGGTAGCGCTTGCTGATTGGTCGCTACATTTAGACACCAATCAGAAAGTGCTACCCAGGTTCTGAACCAAAAATGGGCCGGCTCCTATGCTTACATTCTTGCATTTTCAAATAAAGATAACAAGAGAACAAAGAAAAATTGATAATAGGAGTAAATTAGAAAGTTTCTTAAAATTGTATGCTCTGTCTGAATCATGACATTTTAATTTTGACTAGACTGTTCCTTTAAATAGATAGATAATCCCTTTGTTACCCATTCCCCAGTTTTGCATAACCAACACTGTTATATAAATACACTTTTTATCTCTGCAATTACCTTGTGTCTAAGCTTCTGTAGACTGTCCCCTTGTTTCAGTGCTATTTACAAACTTGCATTTTAGCCAATTAGTGCATCTTCATAAATAACTCCACGGGATTGAGCACACTGTCATCTATATGGCACACATGAACTAGAACTGTTGTGCTGTAAGGTTTAAATGTTATAAAGTATATTAATATAACAATGTTGGTTGTGCAAAGCTAGGGAATGTGTAGTAAAGGAGGTATCTATCTTTTTAAACAATAAGAAAAACCAAGTAGACTGTCCCTTTAATGCCTCAGTTCTCTGCAAAAATGTATTGCGAATGATTTATCAGTAGAGTATGTGGGCTCAAATTTAACCATGAGCCAATCCATCTTCAATCCTAATTGGTTTAGTTGATTAAGCAATCAGGACTGGAAAAAAATAATTCTGCGTTTTGTTATTAACAATGTCTTGGATAAGATCTGGCCCAAAGGGTTTAGCGATTAACCTGACATATATAAGTTGAGATTTTTTATTTATTTTTAATAATTGGAATCCATAAACATAGTATAGATTACAGAGAAAGTTAGCATACAGTAATATTATTTGCCCGTTTATAGTATTCTAATAGAAATTCGAGTTGGCAACTTTGTCAGATTTAAGAGTAATACTTAAGTTTACAGATTTCCAAAAAAATAAAGGAACATTCAGTTATTTGATCTCATGCTATTTTAAAGTTATTGGTTTCCAGAAGTCCTCTTTAGCCTTCAATCAATTTTTCCCTGCATATATAACAAACAAGCATTTGCAAAATAAGTAGCTTAACTGTTACATAATCTGCGTGAATATTTCTTACCCCTGTGAACTGGCAAATACTCTTATGGATGTCATTTTACATTGTATTGAAATGCTTATATTTATTTTGTGCATCAGAACCAATCGATGTATAGTATATTATATTTATAGATTCTAAGGGCTATGGGCATCACTAGAAAAAAAACAAGTCAGTAGAACAGTTGAAGAATGTTGAATATTCTTAAGGGGCAGATGACTTGGGAGAAACTTCCATAGTGACAGGAACAACCTGAACTGCTGCGGTTACGAGAGTGGACATTATATTACCCATATGCTTCAGTGCTGTGGTTGAACTATAGCGTGTGTGCTAATTTTGGATGCATAGCTTACAAGGAAATGTGCTACCTATTGTGTCCTATATTACATTATGGGTGGGCTATTGTGTCTTTGATTTTGAGACATAGTTTACATTAAGAAGCCATCATTTGGAGAACATGTTACTACTTAAGTAAGATTATTTTTCAGTCTTGCACTTCTATCTACTGAGGGTCTGTTTGATTTTAATGTTATTATATTCAAATGTTCTTTAAACTTCATTTTTTGTTTGATTTCTTATTTAACATTGTTTGGTTTTTATTTAGCACTTACTGGAGTTTTCTTTTATACTATATATTGTATTTCAAGTGCAGTTCAATGTGCAATTAGAACACTCTTCTCCAACACAAAACCTTTGCTTGCATGGTCAACTTGTTTAAAAACTTGCCTGCCTTGTTGCCATAACGCATGAAAAGATATGCAAATATTGGGAGGAGTATTCCTATCTAGCCAAAAGATTTTGATTTAAAGTTACCTCAACCTTTGTATAAACTTTTTTTGCTTTGTTGTTTTGAGGGTGCTTTAAAAAATACTTTTAAGTTATTTTATATATACATAATACATAACAGCATTTAGGATTGCACTGCAAAATATCTGTACAAAAAATGGTGGGGGGGGGGAAAAATAATGAATATACATTGCATAAAATCATGTTTAAAGGACCCATCTACAATAGAATTGTTATTGTTTTAAAAGATAGATAATCCCTTTATTACCCATTCACCAGGTTTGCATAACCAACACAGTTATATTAATATACTTTTTACCTCTTTTTACCTTGTATCTAAGCATCTTCTGACAGCCCACTGATCACATGACTTTGTATTTATTATCTATTGACTTGCATTTAGTACTGTGCTGTGTTAAATCTTAAATAACTCCTTGGGCTTGAACACAATGATATCTATATAGCACACATGAACTAGCAGCCTCCTGTTGTGAAAAGCAAATAAAAAAGAATGTGATAACAGACTGTCTATAGTGGCTTAGAAACAGGCAGAAATGTAGAGGTTTATATGTTATAAAGTATATTAATATAACAATGTTGATTGTGCAAAGCTGGTGAATGAGTAGTAAAGGTATTATCTATCTTTTTAAACAATAACAATTTTAGTGTAGACTGTCCCTTTAAAGGGACATTCTAGTATAATAATAATAATATCTTCTAATTTTGTCTGATTTTTTTATATTAAATGCTTATTTCTAACTACAGGTATACCCTGCTCATACAGCGGGTTAGGGACCGGAGCCCCGCTCTAAAGTGAAAACCGCCTTAAAGTGAAACAAGGCGGTTTTAGCTTTCTTTTCACTTGCTAGCGTGTTTAAAAACTTGAAAACATGTTTGAACTATAACATATATATTAGGGGTACAATAATGCTATGTTTAGTTTAACACTAGCACAGCACAGTATTTAATTAGTATTCAATTATAACTGTACCTGTAAAATAGTGACAATTACAGTAGTAAAATATGCCAGACTATAATAATGAGACACAGATTGCACTGTAATGCTGTAAACAGAGTGAACTAAGCATAACAAAATGGTGCCAGTCACTTTTTTTCGCAAACTCACAAAGATTACAGCACTGTTTCAAAATCCTTGAAGGTTGAACTTCAGCTCCACAAAGCGCTGTATTAGCGAAGCACTGTAAAGTGAGGTACACCTGAATTAGTTTTACCCCTTTAAAGGATTTAAACAAAGATGCAATGTACTGCCATTTCTGAGTAGGACACAGCAGGTGAGCCATTCAGGAGCAGCATACGCATGCAGCTGCCAATAATAAGCTGTCTTCTGCCCAGGAATAGCCAATGAGCGCACCTAGTGCATTACTTTACCAAGCATTTGCTTAATTATAAAATGCTCTTTATAATGCAATGTCCCTTTAATTAAACATCACAAAAATATAAGGATACACACATAGCGTACCGTGTACTTAGATTTAAATGATCTTTATCAACATTTTAACAAAGTCAATAGGCATAGGTGCAAAAATTGTACATAAAATAGCGGTGTACAAGATAACAATAGACATGGAAGTACAATAAGTGTCATTATCCAATCAAAAGATATGTTAAACAAAAAAAAAAAAAGAGGAGACGATGAAAAGGAAACAGAGTCTAACGGCTAGATTTAGAGTTCTGCGGCCAAAGGGGTGCGTTAGCTACTCGTGCATTTTTTCCCCTGCACCTTTTAAATACCGCTGGTATTTAGAGTTCACAGAATGGCTGCGTTAGGCTCCAAAAAAGGGAGCGTAGAGCATATTTACCGCCACTGCAACTCTAAATACCAGCGGTGCTTACGGACGCGGCCAGCTTCAAAAACGTGCTCGTGCACGATTCCCCCATAGAAAACAATGGGGCAGTTTGAGCTGAAAAAAAACCTAACACCTGCAAAAAAGCAGCGTTAAAGTGATGGTAAACTCTCCCCTTTTTAAAATCAGATCTGGAATGTAAGCGCTATTTTAGATGGGGTTTTATTCATCATGTGTAATGAAGATGCGCTATAACTTAGTTATTAATATAGATATGAAATTCAAATACCCCACGTTACACCACCCACTTCAAAAGTCAATTTTCCTGTAAGCTAAATGATTGAATTACTCTCCAATCAATGCTCTAGCTACAACAAAAGTGCCATATGGGGAGAGCACAGATTGGACAACAATTCAATCTGTTAGCTCACAGAAAATTTTACTTTTGAAGTGGGCGGAGGAGCATGCAATATTTGAATTTCATATCTATAATAAAAAGCATGTTATATTGCATCTTCATTACAGCTAATGAATTAAACTCCATCTAAAATAGCGCTTACATTCCAGATCTGATTTTAAAAAGGGGAGAGTTTACCATCACTTTAAGCTTCTAACGCAGCCCCATTGTTTCCTATGGGGAAACACTTGCTAAGTCTGCACCTAACACCCTAACATGTACCCCGAGTCTAAACACCCCTAACCTTACACTTATTAACCTCTAATCTGCCGCCCCCGCTATCGCTGACCCCTGCATATTATTATTAACCCCTAATCTGCCGCTCCGTACACCGCCGCAACCTACGTTATCCCTATGTACCCCTAATCTGCTGCCCCTAACACCGCCGACCCCTATATTATATTTATTAACCCCTAATCTGCCGCCCCCAACGTCGCCTCCACCTACCTACACTTATTAACCCATAATCTGCCGACCGGATCTCGCCGCTACTATAATAAATGTATTAACCCCTAAAGCTAAGTCTAACCCTAACACTAACACCCCCCTAAGTTAAATATAATTTAAATCTAACGAAATAAATTAACTCTTATTAAATAAATTATTCCTATTTAAAGCTAAATACTTACCTGTAAAATAAATCCTAATATAGCTACAATATAAATTATAATTATATTGTAGCTATTTTAGGATTAATATTTATTTTACAGGTAACTTTGTATTTATTTTAACCAGGTACAATAGCTATTAAATAGTTAATAACTATTTAATAGTTACCTAGTTAAAATAATTACAAAATTACCTGTAAAATAAATCCTAACCTAAGTTACAATTAAACCTACCACTACACTATCATTAAATTAATTAAATAAACTACCTACAATTATCTACAATTAAACCTAACACTACACTATCAATAAATTAATTAAATACAATACCTACAATTAAATACAATTAAATAAACTAACTAAAGTACAAAAAATAAAAAAGAACTAAGTTACAAAAAATAAAAAAATATTTACAAACATTAGAAAAATATTACAACAATTTCAAACTAATTACACCTACTCTAAGCCCCCTAATAAAATAACAAAGCCCCCCAAAATAAAAAAAATGCCCTACCCTATTCTAAAATTAAAATAGAAAAGCTCTTTTACCTTACCAGCCCTTAAAAGGGCCATTTGCGGGGCATGCCCCAAAGAATTCAGCTCTTTTGCCTGGAAAAAAAACATACAATACCCCCCCCTCAACATTACAACCCACCACCCACATACCCCTAATCTAACCCAAACCCCCCTTAAATAAACCTAACACTAAGCCCCTGAAGATCTTCCTACCTTATCTTCACCACACTGGGTATCAGCGATCCGTCCAGGCTCCGATGTCTTGATCCAAGCCCAAGCTGGGGGCTGAAGACATCCATCCTCCGGCTGAAGTCTTGATCCAAGCGGGCAGAAGAGGACATCCGGACCGGCAAACATCTTCATCCAAGCCGCATCTTCTATGTTCTTCCATCCGATGACGACCGGCTGATCTTCAAGACCTCCAGCGCGGATCCATCCATCTTCACCGACGACTTTCCGACGAATGACGGTTCCTTTAAGGGACGTCATCCAAGATGGCGTCCCTCGAATTCCGATTGGCTGATAGGATTCTATCAGCCAATCGGAATTAAGGTAGGAAAATTCTGATTGGCTGATGGAATCAGCCAATCAGATTCAAGTTCAATCCGATTGGCTGATCCAATCAGCCAATCAGATTGAGCTTGCATTCTATTGGCTGATCTATCAGCCAATCAGAATTTTCCTACCTTAATTCCGATTGGCTGATAGAATCCTATCAGCCAATCGGAATTCGAGGGACGCCATCTTGGATGACGTCCCTTAAAGGAACTGTCATTCATCGGGAAGTCGTCGGTGAAGATGGATGGATCCGCGCTGGAGGTCTTGAAGATCAGCCGGTCGTCATCGGATGGAAGAACATAGAAGATGCGGCTTGGATGAAGATGTTTGCCGGTCCGGATGTCCTCTTCTGCCCGCTTGGATCAAGACTTCAGCCGGAGGATGGATGTCTTCAGCCCCCCGCTTGGGCTTGGATCAAGACATCGGAGCCTGGACGGATCGCTGATACCCGGTGTGGTGAAGATAAGGTAGGAAGATCTTCAGGGGCTTAGTGTTAGGTTTATTTAAGGGGGGTTTGGGTTAGATTAGGGGTATGTGGGTGGTGGGTTGTAATGTTGGGGGGGTACTGTATGTTTTTTTTCCAGGCAAAAGAGCTGAATTCTTTTGGGGCATGCCCCGCAAATGGCCCTTTTAAGGGCTGGTAAGGTAAAAGAGCTTTTCTATTTTAATTTTAGAATAGGGTAGGGCATTTTTTTATTTTGGGGGGCTTTGTTATTTTATTAGGGGGCTTAGAGTAGGTGTAATTAGTTTAAAATTATTGTAATATTTTTCTAATGTTTGTAAATATTTTTTTATTTTTTGTAACTTAGTTCTTTTTTATTTTTTGTACTTTAGTTAGTTTATTTAATTGTATTTAATTGTAGGTAATGTATTTAATTAATTTATTGATAGTGTAGTGTTAGGGTTAATTGTAACTTAGGTTAGGATTTATTTTACAGGTAATTTTGTAATTATTTTAACTAGGTAGCTATTAAATAGTTATTAACTATTTAATAGCTATTGTACCTGGTTAAAATAAATACAAAGTTGCCTGTAAATTAAATATAAATCCTAAAATAGCTACAATATAATTATAATTTATATTGTAGCTATATTAGGGTTTATTTTACAGGTAAGTATTTAGCTTTAAATAGGAATAATTTATTTAATAAGAGTTAATTTATTTCGTTAGATTTAAATTATATTTAACTTAGGGGGGTGTTAGTGTTAGGGTTAGACTTAGCTTTAGGGGTTAATTAGAGTAGCGGTGAGATCCGGTCAGCAGATTAGGGGTTAATAATTGTAGGTAGGTGGCGGCAACGTTGGGGGTGGCAGATTAGGGGTTAATAAATATTATGTAGGTGTCGGCGGTATTAGGGGCAGCATATTAGGGGTACATAGGGATAACGTAGGTGGCGGCGGTGTGCGGTCGGCAGATTAGGGGTTAAAAAAATTTAATAGAGTGGCGGCGATGTGGGGGGACCTCGGTTTAGGGGTACATAGGTAGTTTATGGGTGTTAGTGTACTTTAGAGCACAGTAGTTAACAGCTTTATGAACCGGGGTTAGCCCAGAAAGCTCTTAACTACTGACTTTTTTCTGCGGCTGGAGTTTTGTAGTTAGATTTCTAACGCTCACTTCAGCCACGACTCTAAATACCGGCGTTAGAAAGATCCCATTGAAAAGATAGGATACGCAAATGGTGTAGGGGGATCTGCGGTATGGAAAAGTCGCGGCTGCAAAGTGAGCGTTAGACCCTTTCCTGACTGACTCTAAATACCAGTGGTAGCCCAAAACCAGCGTTAGGAGCCTCTAACGCTGGTTTTGACGGCTACCGCCAAACTCTAAATCTAGCCGTTAGAAAGCAGGGACAAATAAGGAAACGATTGAAAATCAGAACTAGTAAAACTCCAGAGGGAACATGTACTGAATATATTTAATATAATATCCATGTGTTTTTTAAAAAAAAGAGCAATTATAAAAGAAAAGGGGGTGTAATTATATAGAAAACTTCAGGAAGCAGTGTATACAAATTGATAACAAAGAAAGGAGAGTTTAATATATAATAAACTCTTATCTAAAATAAGGTAAAGAAGCAGTGTATGTTCCATTAGGAAGGTACAATCAATAATACTTTTGTTTTTCCTAGTTGAACATATATTGCTCCTTTACCTTATGTAGTATGATGTTCCCATAGAAAATGTAATCTATTGTGCAACTAAAGGTATAATACTTTTTCTCCAATAAAACAAAAATCAACGTCTTTTAACCATTGACAATTAAATGTTCATATTTTTATTTTAATTCCCCTGACCTATAGTACTTTTTCTCTAATAAAAAAATTATTAAAAATAACATTTAGTAACCATAGGTCAAAAGTTGTGACTTTAATTTTTTTTCCAAAATTGTGGTAGTTATCTCTTGGGACAGTTGGACAAGCTGCTTAGAAATACAAAGGGAAAGCCTCAGAGGTCATAGGAAATCACAAGGGGGGCAAGGGGAGACATTTGCCCCCCCCCCCTAGTTTTCCTCTTAACATGGAGTACAAATTGCAGGAAAAAAACAATTGAATGTCCATTTTTTTATTTTAATCCCCCTGAATGAATTTTAGAGGAAGAAGTACAGTATTCTGTGAGTTATATAGCATTTTGAAATTTATAGTTCACTAATTCACTATCAGTATTGTGATTCTGCAATTCTGGACTCCCAGCATGCATTGTACAGTTGTAAGTAGTGAGCTTCCTGGAAACCAAAATGTTTTGCATTAGGTCACGCCCCCTCCTCCATGCTCTGTTTGTTTATATGTGTCCCTTACACTGGGGAAGACAGCTGGGAGTATTGTCTGGCTCTTGACACAGGTTTATATATGGTCAGACCCTCTGCACAAGTGGTAGTGGGGGGAAAGGGTGCACTATACTAGTGATCTTAAACTCTGCACCATTACTTCCATGTTTTTATATATATATATATATATATATATATATATATATATATATATATATATAAAATTCCACTCCCACCATCTTTTTAAACAGCTGCAAAGAATCAGGTATCTCATTAATCACAATCTGTGCATAGTCCTCCTACTCACATACTGGAATAGTTTTGCCAATAGTAGAAATAGAGAAATGTACATTTTGCATATCTTGAGTTTTAGCAGTTTTAGGTTTTTTTATACTGGTTCTTTTGTGTTTAATTTTGAAATTGTATTTCCTTTTTTATAACTGTTTAATGTAACAAATCAAATAAGCAAAGCGCTAAGGGCCAGGTTACAAGTGGCAAGATAACAGTTACACATGAGCGAGAAAGGGTTTAGCGCGGGTGTTTGCATGTGTCGGATGTAGCGCTTGTATTACAAGTTATATATATATTCTCTGGCACATTTTATTACTTTTTTTTGCCCCCCTGGAAAAAGTTCTGCGGATGTCAATGCTAGAGGTATCTCCTTTCCTATAAGGAAAAGTTTAACCCAGTGCTCTGTGTAAGCATCTATAGCTCCTTATAGAGGGTACCTATCTAACCCTTAACAAATGAAAATAGCATAAAATAAATATAAGGAGCGCCTAGAAAAGGCTAAGGTGAAGTCTAAGTGCAAAAATGTTAAAATATTTCTTATACAATACACATTATGAAAACATTATACAAGACAAGGCTAAAAACATGGATCCAAGATAGTTTGTAACTTTGAGAGAGTGTATAACTCAATCAATGATATATAGAATAATTTATGTAGCTACAATCTGTGTGGAAAGTATAAAAAAGTTCAATGATAGTAAAGTCCTTTGGACATATGAATGATGATAAATCCTTATGTGGCTTGGTGGCTCTCGCAGAGAAAATGTGAAAATATGCAACAAAATGCAGTCAAAAATGGTGATAATGTTGATGATATGTAAAAATAATAAAAATAAAAATAGTAAAAGGAAGTGGTGAAAAACTTGCTGTTTATAATAGAAGATGGAGTAGTTCCAAGTGCAATGGTTCCAAACGGATCCCTCTGTGTGTTTATATCTTATTCCGTTGTTACCTGTGAAAAAAGGTAATATAGTGCAATAGAGCAAATAAAAAATGTGGATGAAAATTAGATTAGATCAAGGCTTACCATATATGTCGACGCGTTTTGGCCTCAAACCAGGCCTTTATCAAGACTAAAAATGGTAGTGTAGGGAAGCCTTATATATGGTTTATTGTATTCCCATTGTGTGAAAATGATTAAATGTTTTGGCACCAAAAGTTGGAATAATACTCCCCTTAATGGGATGTGCAATGTTAAATTTTGATTTTACAATTGGTCCGTGTCCGCCGGAAGTGACGTCATCATCATTAACATAGCGTCACTTCCGGTTCCGGTTGCCAATAGTCAATGTATTCTAAAATCATTATTTTCCATGATATCGTTATTTGTCAAACTTGTGATATCTTTATGTTTCAAGTATATATAAGGTATATATGTCCCCCGATCCATATGGAGCTTGTTATATTCAGTACTCTAAACGTCCTAACCGGAAGTTATGTAACTTAACTCACGCTATATCTGGTTTCATTTTGTGTTGTTTACTATATATCTAATAACCAGTAATCTCATATCTGGTTTCGATTTCTATTAGCAGTTTTTAGTTTTATGCTACAGGATCTTAAGAATAGGCAAAAACATACGCTATTGGAAAAAAAGGTGATTACGTGCAAGAGAAGTAATCAGCTGTACTGATAAAAATGTCCTTAAAGAAATATACGTAAGGGTGTACATATATTGTATCAAAACATATACACACAGTTATATACCAAAATTTATACAGTTATATACAAAAATTGTACATAGTAGTACACAAAAAATGTCAACAAAGTTTGGACATACATAACAAAGTTAGAGTGTGTGTAAAGTATAATTCAGAAAGTAAAAATACAATATAAAACTGAAAATATAAAATATTTAACATAAAATATAAAATGGTTGAGTCTAGATGACCCATAACTAAAATGTGTGTAAGCATATAAGTCTATAATTCTAAAACCGGGCATTCTAAAAAAATGGACATCCATGAATCTATAAGGTGTATCCTAAAATAAATTGGTATTAATGTACGTCAGACATAGAGAGCATACTCATATAATGTGAGTGGCTATGGGAAATTAGTATACAATAAAAATAAATTAGTATACAATAAAATTAAATAAGTAAAACCTATACAAAATTGATTAAAATAAGCTATACAGGGAGTGCAGAATTATTAGGCAAATGAGTATTTTGACCACATCATCCTCTTTATGCATGTTGTCTTACTCCAAGCTGTATAGGCTCAAAAGCCTACTACCAATTAAGCATATTAGGTGATGTGCATCTCTGTAATGAGAAGGGGTGTGGTCTAATGACATCAACACCCTATATCAGGTGTGCATAATTATTAGGCAACTTCCTTTCCTTTGGCAAAATGGGTCAAAAGAAGGACTCGACAGGCTCAGAAAAGTAAAAAATAGTGAGATATCTTGCAGAGGGATGCAGCACTCTTAAAATTGCAAAGCTTCTGAAGCGTGATCATCGAACAATCAAGAGTTTCATTCAAAATAGTCAACAGGGTCGCAAGAAGCGTGTGGAAAAACCAAGGCGCAAAATAACTGCCCATGAACTGAGAAAAGTCAAGCGTGCAGCTGCCAAGATGCCACTTGCCACCAGTTTGGCCATATTGCAGAGCTGCAACATCACTGGAGTGCCCAAAAGCACAAGGTGTGCAATACTCAGAGACATGGCCAAGGTAAGAAAGGCTGAAAGACGACCACCACTGAACAAGACACACAAGCTGAAACGTCAAGACTGGGCCAAGAAATATCTCAAGACTGATTTTCTAAGGTTTTATGGACTGATGAAATGAGAGTGAGTCTTGATGGGCCAGATGGATGGGCCCGTGGCTGGATTGGTAAAGGGCAGAGAGCTCCAGTCCGACTCAGACGCCAGCAAGGTGGAGGTGGAGTACTGGTTTGGGCTGGTATCATCAAAGATGAGCTTGTGGGGCCTTTTCGGGTTGAGGATGGAGTCAAGCTCAACTCCCAGTCCTACTGCCAGTTTCTGGAAGACACCTTCTTCAAGCAGTGGTACATGAAGAAGTCTGCATCCTTCAAGAAAAACATGATTTTCATGCAGGACAATGCTCCATCACACGCATCCAAGTACTCCACAGCGTGGCTGGCAAGAAAGGGTATAAAAGAAGAAAATCTAATGACATGGCCTCCTTGTTCACCTGATCTGAACCCCATTGAGAACCTGTGGTCCATCATCAAATGTGAGATTTACAAGGAGGGAAAACAGTACACCTCTCTGAACAGTGTCTGGGAGGCTGTGGTTGCTGCTGCACGCAATGTTGATGGTGAACAGATCAAAACACTGACAGAATCCATGGATGGCAGGCTTTTGAGTGTCCTTGCAAAGAAAGGTGGCTATATTGGTCACTGATTTGTTTTTGTTTTGTTTTTGAATGTCAGAAATGTATATTTGTGAATGTTGAGATGTTATATTGGTTTCACTGGTAAAAATAAATAATTGAAATGGGTATATATTTGTTTTTTGTTAAGTTGCCTAATAATTATGCACAGTAATAGTCACCTGCACACACAGATATCCCCCTAAAATAGCTATAACTAAAAACAAACTAAAAAACTACTTCCAAAACTATTCAGCTTTGATATTAATGAGTTTTTTGGGTTTATTGAGAACATGGTTGTTGTTCAATAATAAAATTAATCCTCAAAAATACAACTTGCCTAATAATTCTGCACTCCCTGTATATATGTAGTATCATAATGCTTATCTAAAATTATCTAAAATAATAGGTGGGGCGTTGCTTAACTAAAATGGTATGTGCAACTGATGTCATATATATAAAGCACATGTGGATGTCGGTTATGGTTTCTATGAGCAGTTATTTATGACTGATGTAACTTGTAAATAGAATGGGAAGAGATGTCACATAACAAATAGAGTGAGGTGGAGAGAGAACTAAAAAAGAATATTGGAAGGAGACATTATGTCCCTGCTAAATTCATGGATATAGTTAAATACAATAGGTATGATTAAACTCTGACTATACACTACATAAAACTAGTATGGAAATACATGTTATTGTGTGTTGACAGAGGGACATATATTGTTTTACTTATATATAAAGACCACTCATATATTAAAAAGATGTGCAAGGTCTGCTACGTTAAAAATCTATTTGGATTCTGCAATTAGTAGCCTTTTCTCATAGTCTCCTCCTCTCCAATTTTTCATAACTTTCTGGATGCCCAAGTAACTAAGACTCTTAGTTTTACCTTGGTGTATTTGTGTAAAGTGTCTATATAGTGATGTTTTGTTTATTTGTGTTCTTAATCTGTAGTGGGTGTTCTAATCCTGTCTTTGAGTGGTCTCAATGTTTGTCCTACATATTGTAGCCCACAGACACACTGAATAAGGCAAATCACACCTCTGTCTTGGCATCTGATTACATCTTTAATATAGTATTTCTCATTCGTACTATGAGATGTTGTTTGTTTTTAGACCACATTTACATGCTTTACAGCTAGGGCATGGGAAGAAGCCTTTAATCTTTTTCTCATGTATATCACTTGTTCCTTGTTTTTCTGTTTAGGTATACTTGGTGCTAAAGTATTCCTTAAGTTATTTGTCTTCCTGTAGATAAACCTGAATTGAGATGCAAAACTCTCTCCAATAATGTCATCGTTCTTAAGTAGTGACCAATGTTTCTGGAAGATTTTTTCTATTATATGCTTATCCTCAATATATTCAGTGATTAATGGAACATTAATCGCATCTTCTTCAGATTTTTTTAATTTTCTATCTTTGTACCTAATGAGTTCTCTATGGTCACTGTTTCTTACTTCATTGATGTTTGTGTTTAACATATCCTCATTGTACCCTCTTTCGAGGAATCTATTTTTCAGTATTAAGGCTTGTTCTTCCTACTTGCTGGGATTTGAGCAATTTTTCTTCAGAAAACCTTCTAAACTTTCTAAAAAAGGTTGACGTTTCTAATTTCCCCTCTTTTACCTCAATTCTTAGATCCAAGAAATTGATCTCTGAATAGCTATATTTGTATGTAAACTTAAGATTTGATAAGTTTTCATTCATTATTTTTATAGTATATTCTAGGTCTTCTAGCTTCCCTTTCCATATTATTAGGGTGTAGTCAATATATCTGTGGTATAGGACCAGGTCCGCGCTGGCTAGGCAAGACTCCCAAAATATGAGTTCCCACTTGCCCGTATATAATTTTGCGTATCTCGGCGCAAACCTGGTCCCCATTGCTGTACCACATATCTGTCTATAAAATTTACAATCATTGTTAAAATAGTTGTGTGTTAAAATATATTTTATGATGTCCAGGATAAAATCATTCTGCAAATTAGGTGCATTAGGGTCTTTTTGAAGGATGAAGCTCACAGCCTCTAGCCCCCCTGTGTCTGACATACTAGTGTAGAGTGATGTTACATCACACATTGCTATTATGTAACTATCATCCCATGCTAAGTTTTCTAGAATACTTAAGACTTGTGTGGAATCTTTTAAATAGGATGGGAGTTATGTGACATATTTCTGAAGGTTTCTATCCGCATATTTAGATAAGTTGCTAGATAATGAGCCAATCCTGGAGATTATTGGTCTACCCGGTGGGTTCTGTAAGGATTTGTGCATCTTATATAGGTAGTAGAACACTGGGTTTAAGGGATATTTCACTCCTACAGGGAGTGCAGAATTATTAGGCAAGTTGTATTTTTGAGGATTAATTTTATTATTGAACAACCATGTTCTCAATGAACCCAAAAAACTCATTAATATCAAAGCTGAATAGTTTTGGAAGTAGTTTTTAGTTTGTTTTTAGTTATAGCTATTTTAGGGGGATATCTGTGTGTGCAGGTGACTATTACTGTGCATAATTATTAGGCAACTTAACAAAAAACAAATATATACCCATTTCAATAATTTATTTTTACCAGTGAAACCAATATAACATCTCAACATTCACAAATATACATTTTTGACATTCAAAAACAAAACAAAAACAAATCAGTGACCAATATAGCCACCTTTCTTTGCAAGGACACTTAAAAGCCTGCCATCCATGGATTCTGTCAGTGTTTTGATCTGTTCACCATCAACATTGCGTGCAGCAGCAACCACAGCCTCCCAGACACTGTTCAGAGAGGTGTACTGTTTTCCCTCCTTGTAAATCTCACATTTGATGATGGACCACAGGTTCTCAATGGGGTTCAGATCAGGTGAACAAGGAGGCCATGTCATTAGATTTTCTTCTTTTATACCCTTTCTTGCCAGCCACGCTGTGGAGTACTTGGACGCGTGTGATGGAGCATTGTCCTGCATGAAAATCATGTTTTTCTTGAAGGATGCAGACTTCTTCCTGTACCCCTGCTTGAAGAAGTTGTCTTCCAGAAACTGGCAGTAGGACTGGGAGTTGAGCTTGACTCCATCCTTAACCCGAAAAGGCCCCAAAAGCTCATCTTTGATGATACCAGCCCAAACCAGTAGTCCACCTCCACCTTGCTGGCGTCTGAGTTGGACTGGAGCTCTCTGCCCTTTACCAATCCAGCCACGGGCCCATCCATCTGGCCCATCAAGACTCACTCTCATTTCATCAGTCCATAAAACCTTAGAAAAATCAGTCTTGAGATATTTCTTGGCCCAGTCTTGACGTTTCAGCTTGTGTGTCTTGATCAGTGGTGGTCGTCTTTCAGCCTTTCTTACCTTGGCCATGTCTCTGAGTATTGCACACCTTGTGCTTTTGGGCACTCCAGTGATGTTGCAGCTCTGAAATATGGCCAAACTGGTGGCAAGTGGCATCTTGGCAGCTGCACGCTTGACTTTTCTCAGTTCATGGGCAGTTATTTTGCGCCTTGGTTTTTCCACACGCTTCTTGCGACCCTGTTGACTATTTTGAATGAAACGCTTGATTGTTCGATGATCACGCTTCAGAAGCATTGCAATTTTAAGAGTGCTGCATCCCTCTGCAAGATATCTCACTATTTTTGACTTTTCTGAGCCTGTCAAGTCCTTCTTTTGACCCATTTTACCAAAGGAAAGGAAGTTGCCTAATAATTATGCACACCTGATATAGGGTGTTGATGTCATTAGACCACACCCCTTCTCATTACAGAGATGCACATCACCTAATATGCTTAATTGGTAGTAGGCTTTCGAGCCTATACAGCTTGGAGTAAGACAACATGCATAAAGAGGATGATGTGGTCAAAATACTCATTTGCCTAATAATTCTGCACTCCCTGTATGTACCTAAATTCTTTCTCATTAAGAATCCCCAGTGTTCTAGCTTTACTCGGTATGGCATCTAATTCTTTTTTATACCTATCTACCGGGTTGTTGTGTAATACCCGATATGTGTAGGTGTAATTTAATATTCTATTGCATTCTTTGTTGTAGTCTAGTTTGTTCAGAATCACAATGCCGCCTCCTTTATCGGCTGGCTTAATTGTGATGTCATGGTTGTGTTCAAGAGTCTTAATAGTATTAATCTGTGACTTGGAGAGGTTGTGCTTAAAATTCTTCAGTCTGCCTGGTTGGATATTTCTGATGTCATTGCATACTATTGTCTCAAATGATTTGATTGCATTTCCCTAGTAATTAGTTGGGGAAAAATTTGATTTTTGTTTTAAATTGGTATGTGATAATGTATAGTTCGAAATACAGTTGCTTGTATTGTAAGTTTTGCCATATTGTAATGCATTAAGTTTAGATGAAGATCTCATAAACTATCTTTTCAGTGTGAGTTTTCTAATAAATTCTTTAGGGCTAACTAATATCTGAAATTTGTTGAGACTTCTTGATGGGGCAAAGGATAGCCCACAATTAAGGATAGATTATTCTTTATCAGAGAGTTCAATTAAGCTTAGATTATATATGCTTTGTTTTTTCGCCTTCAGATCACTAGGTACTATACTGGTATATTTTGTGGTTTTGTTTAGTTTAGCCCCTCCTCTCTTTCCTCTATTGGCCTTCTTTTTATATTGTGAGTAAGAGAATCTTCCAAAATCATGTTCTTTCTCTTTGCTGATATTCTTTCTTTATCTTTGGTGAGTGTCTGAGTTACCCCCAAAAAAGTCTGATCAGAGGTTGAGGCTTGAGTAGTGTTATAATCTATCTGATTTTTTTCCCCCTATGTGTTGTGTTTTTATGTATATGGCTATTGACAACCTGTGTCCTTTGTTTATCCACCTCTTTATTGGTGTATTCATCTTCATCTTGTATGTGAGAGAATCTATTGTGATTATTGTGATATCTCTCCCTCCAGTTAGGTCTGTTATACTGATCTCCTGGGTTTCTGTGATTGTGATAGTCAGAATACCCATTTTGTCTCCCTGGGTGTTGGATGTCTTTATCATAATTGGTGTGGTGGAATCTATTCTCGCCATTTCTGTTATTGGAGAAGAATACCCTTCTCCTCTGGGGGTATTTATTAGGATCATGGGGGGTAATCACTATTATGTGATATATGATTATATGGCCCCCTATTTTGTCTGTACCTAGTGTTGGGAACTCTTGGACGGATATTCTCCCAAGTGTTACCAGAAGGGTAGAAATTGTTGTCTCTATAAGCACGGTAGTTGTCACTTGATCTGTTACGTATGTAATAGCTATTCTGTGTTCTGGGGTTTCTTCTAGGGAAAAGATTGGACAAGCTATTTCTTCTCTGATTGTATGTGACTTTTGTCCAGTTCTCTGAGTCATGTGCTTCTCCTTACGGATTACAGCGATTATTAATATCTGTGTGCATGTCTTGTTAAGAGTCCTTATTAAACTTTTGGTCTGTGTGCATAATCACTTCTAATTCCCTATTAAATTTCTTCATTTTCTTATGTATAACATCCTCCCTGATTTTAGTGACCTTTTTGATTAGGTTCCCTATTTTGTCTGTTATATATTTTGTCCCTTCTAGACTCTCTAATTTCAATTCATCTTCCTTGATTTAAATATCTATTCATTTTAATATAGATTCCCTGTACTCTATGATAAATTGCATCAATTTTTTGGAAGTTTCCAATAAACGTTAGTCCATTTATCTCCAAATACAGGGTCATCTAATTGAGAAGCACATTCTTTCTTTATCAGTAGACCTTTAGGAATAAGGTCTAGTTCAAGGCATTTCTTTGAAAAATAGATCTCCACTTTATATTTAACCTCTGTTATGAGCAATTTCTCTAGATTCTTAAATATAGATGAAATGTCTATTGATTCTGCTCCATTAGAGCTATATCTACATGTTGATTTGTGTATATCTAATATAATATACTGTCTAAGAGATCTAATACTCTCCATGTTAAAAATGACAGACTGACTATTAGAGAGGAAAAAACAGACTGACAATGTATAGCAATGTGTAAAACAATGGATTGTAAATGTGAAAATATACAAATATCTATTACAATAAATGGACAATTGATAATAGGAAAATTAATAATAAGTAGAAAATGACTGTTCACAAGCAGCTAGAGTTAGTGCTAGGATAGATGATGTGTTAGGAAACCCGGCGCCATTTGTAAGCACCTGTAGTTCCTTATAGAGGGTACCTAGCTAACCCTTAGAGAATGAAAATAGCATAAAATAAATATAAGGAGCGCCTAGAAAAGGCTAAGGTGAAGTCTAAGTGCAAACATTTTAAAATATTTATTATACAATACACATTATAAAAACATTATAAAAACATTATACAAGACAAGGCTAAAAACATGAATCCATGTGAATACAGTCAAGATAGTTTGTAACTTTGAGAGAGTGTATAACTCAATCAATGATATATAGGATAATATATGTAGCTACAATCTGTGTGGAAAGTATACAAAAGTTCAATAATAGTAAAGTCCTTTGGAAATGTGAATGATGATAAATTCTTATGTGAAAATATGCAAAAATATGCAGTCAAAAATGGTGATAAAGTTGATGATATGTAAAAAATAATAAAAATAAAAATAATAAAAGGAAGAGTTAAAAAAAATATTTTTTATAATTCAGCAAGATTTTTTTTTTTAATCTCTTTTTTATTAATTTATAAAGAAGCAAAAAAACAAAAAAGACAAAATCAAAAAACATCACTTGTGTCAAACTGACCCTGCAATACATACAGTTTACATCCAGACAGCAAGAATTATTATAATTATGCTTATAACACTATAGCTCTTCTAAATCTGCATATACAATGGTATACTATCCTATAGGTCTAAAATAAAAAATAAAAAAAAAATAAAGGGGGGGGAAAGGGGGGGGGCGGATATATACCCCCTGAATGGTCCGCTGGTATCTACGATCTCTGCACTGTTGAGAACCTGACAGCTATATTACTAATGTATTTCTCTATGGTTCGAAATCCAGGTCTGCGGAAAAAGGCCCAGTAAAGCCAATTCCGCAAAAAACTAATCGATGAAAAAAACTTCAGCAAGGTTTAAGAAAATGTATCCTGTGCCGGCTTCTAATATTGAAATTTAGGAAATTATTCCTAAAGTTGATGGGGCCTTTTCTACCTTTGCTAAGTGTACTTTTATCCCTTTGGAAGATAATTCTTCATTTTTAGACCCTTTAGATTACAAGTTAGAATCCTTCCATAGGAGGAGTTTTCAGAAAGCAGGTTTTATTTTTAGGTCAGCCGTTTTTATTGCAAGTGTGGCTGTTGCTTTTTCCATTTGGTTCAATAGTCTTTCTAAGACTGTTTGACATCCCCTGCTAGCGGCCGCGAATCTGCTGGTGACAGCATATGCTGTCGGCATTCATCGATGTCTGTTGGACATGATCCGCTGAGCGGATTCTTTTAGAATTCCTTTGATTTTGCAATTTTTGCAGGTTGGTTTAGATATAGGTTTATTGCAAGCTATTTGAAAGGTCAGATTTATGCTCTTTTCAGTTTTGTTCCATTAGTAGATCAATATTTCTGTCATCCGTGGTTTTGTTCTAGTTTTGGCCAGCATGTTACCTGGTCTTAAGTCCATTTTTCTTTCTTGGAAAGTTTCTCTTTTGGCTATTTCTTCTGCTAGAAGAGTCTGTGATTTCCTTATCTTCAGGATAAGACCGTTTTTTTTTCTTCTAATGTTGTGTCTTCTGTTGTGTCAGGAAATT
The DNA here is from genome assembly GCF_027579735.1 of Bombina bombina. Classification (NCBI taxonomy): domain Eukaryota; kingdom Metazoa; phylum Chordata; class Amphibia; order Anura; family Bombinatoridae; genus Bombina; species Bombina bombina. The sequence continues at coordinate 610,360,772 of NC_069502.1, read as the reverse complement.
GTTGTCCCTTCTTTATGTCTTAATCTAGAATTCTTGAGAGAGGCTTCTCATAACTTTAATGTTGTAAAGGCCTTGAAGTATTATAAGGATTTTAGTCAAACTTCTAGTTTGTCTGTTCACTTCTCTGGTTCCAGGAAGGGGCAGAAAGCTTCTGCCATTTATTTTGCTTCTTGGTTGAAATTTGGTTTAAACTTTTGTTTAATAAAGCTTACTTGGAGGTGGGACAGTCTCCATCTAGATGATTTTTGACTCTTTCTTCTTGATCAGTTTCTACTTCCTGGGCTTTTTAGAATGAGGATTCTGTTGGTCTTTTTGTATACTTTTTCTAAATTCTATCATTTTGATGGGGGTTTTTTTGCTTCTTCTGAGGCAGATGTTGGTAGGAAGTCCTTCAGGCAGTTTTTGATTTCTATATCATAGAAAAAGAAGCATTCCCTATATATCTGATACCCCCATATTTCATAGGCAAATAATCACTAAAATATAACTTTTATTGATAACAACTTAAAAAGCTATTAAAATAATTTATATTTAAATAAATATTCCTATTAAAGAAACAATCTTATCAAATGAACACACTTATTTTTAATTTTTAAAGTGGCCCTGACAGGCACTGAACTCACCAGGAAAGCCTAGGGAATGGAAATAGCACGGGAATACCAAGTTATTTTTAAATTGCAGTGGGTGACATGAGAGAGCAGCAGGGTATGAGACATTAATGGCTTTTATTTTTTGTGTGATAAGGAGATGCATTTTTTTTTCTTTCCTTTTTTTCTATGTTATATTAAGCTGTTTAGCATCCAGCACTGCCACAGCGGATATATTTTGTCTTCTGAGGAGGATTATTGATATCTCCACCGTGAATTTATCTATTTTTCATAGTTTTTTATTTTGCCTGTTGGTCCTTTTAATTGCTTATTACTGTGTTTTTTTGGCTTCTATTTGGGTTGTGGCTTTTGTTTCACTGTGAAAAAACAGATGTTCTTTTTATCCCAACATAATTTCACATTACTCGCGGACTCCCCAGCTTGGCTATTAGTTCCCATGTGCACTGGACTCTCACAACCTGTATGAAAGAAAACATAATTTATTTTTACCTGATGGTGGTGAGAGTCCACAAGACCCCATCCTGCTTTTTTTTAAATGTTGTTTTATTTTTGTGCACATCTTTTATCCCTGCTCCTATTTTTTTTGGCTTTTATTACTTTTTCCTATCTTTTTTCTTGGCTATACGTCAGACTGATTTAACAGTGAGGTGGGAGGTGTTTTATAGAGCTCTGGGGGGTTAGGGAATCGTTGCTTAGTCCTAGTGGCCAGGAAGAGTAAACCCTAGTAGTAATAGATTGTGGACTCTCACCACCATGAAAAAAAGGTAAGGATAAGTTATGTTTTTATATTGTGCCTGTGCTATGGATCAGTGAAGACTTATGGAATCTATTACAATTTTTAAAATATATAAGGCCAGATTACTAGTGGAGCGTTCATTGGGCTTATCGCTTGTATTATGAGTTGAAAGTAAATGGGAACGCTTGAGCGCAAACATGATTTACAATAGAATGATTACCGCGACTTCAGAGCTCTGGTTAAAAAATGTATTACAAAGTATAGTTACACTCATAATAACACTATCAATTATTATTATTGGTTATTTGCAGAGCGCCAACAGATTCTGCAGCGCTATAAACAAAGGGGGAGTACAACAAAACAAATATAGGGATCAAATGGGTAGAGGGCCCTGGCAAGAGTTGCACTGTTGTAGTCAGCTCTTAAGAAGGTGATCTACAAACAGCTGGACTCTTAGGCTTATATGCTAAGGGGGTTCAGGGGATAGCGATGGAGGAGTGGAACTGGTATAAAGTAAGGTTAGCATAGGTTGTAAGCATCCCAGTAGAGTCTTTAGGGAGCGCTTGAAGCTTTCAAAACTAGGGGAGAGTCTTGTGGAGCGAGGCAGAGAGTTCCACAAGATGGGAGCCAGTCTGGAGAAGTCCTGTAAATGGGAGTGCGATGAGGTAACCAGAGAGGAGGAGAGTAGGAGGTTGTGAGCAAAGCGAAGGGGACGGGGGAGAGAGTATCTGGAGATAAGGTCTGAGATATAGGGGGGAGCAGTGCAGTTGAGGGCTTTGTATGTCAGAGTGAGAATTTTGTGTTTGATCCTAGAGGCAAGAGGAAGCCATTAAAGGGATTGGCAGAGAGGTGCAGCAGATGATGAGCGACGTGCAAGGAAGATGAGTCTGGCAGAGGCATTTATTATGGATTGTAAAGGAGCTAGGCGGCAAGTGGGGAGACCAGAGAGGACAGAGTTGCAGTAATCAAGGCGGGAAACAATGAGAGAGTGGATTCAAATCTTAGTTTGTGTCTTGTGTAAGGAAGTGTCGAATTTTCAAGATGTTTTTAAGGTGGAAGCGGCAGGCTTTAGCCAAGGACTCATCTTCCTTGCACGTCGCTCATCATCTGCTGCACCTCTCTGCCAATCCCTTTAATGGCTTCCTCTTGCCTCTAGGATAGGTGTGACCAGTGCATGTTTCAGAAATGAGAGAAATATACCGGTGCTGAGGGAGAGGTTGAAAATGTGTTTAAGTATAGGGGTAAGGGTAGCAGAGAGGGAAGGGAGTAGCTGTGAGGGAATAGGGTCAAGGGGACAGGTAGTGAGGTGAGAGCGCAGTACAAATGCCGAAACTTCTTCCTCAGTAACAGGGGAGAATGAGATAAGTTTAAGATTATGTGGGTTGTGGTTGAGTGAGAGCATTTGAGGAGGTGAGAGAATGGAATAAAATTATTTAGACAAAATATTGCATACAAAAGTTATAAAGGCTCAAAGATATGAGATCTCAGGTGTTAGGGGGGAAAAAAGCAGGCAAATATGTAAATATAAATATAAATATATATACAGGTGGCCCTCGTTTTACAACGGTTCAATTTACACCGTTTCAGAATAACAACCTTTTTTTCCAGTCAGGTGACCGCTATTGAAAAGCATTGAGAAGCAGTGCATTTATTAAAATAGCCAGTAGGTGGAGCTGTCCACTTGTTTTGCAGCAAAGCCAAGCAAGCTGAAATTAATCAGTTTAACCACACCTGAGCTATCGAGCAGATTTCAAAGGAACAAGATCTCCCTGTCTATAACTCAGTCCAGATTGGAATGCATAGAAAGAACTGTTTGCAGAAAAATGCAAGTGAAGTCTGTGTTGTGTGATTATTTTATTAGGTTTATAATGCAGTTTAGAAAATGTTTTTGTTCATTTAACTTAGTTTAATTATATATTTTGTGTTATGTGATTATTTTATTAGGTTTATAATGCTGTCTAGCATTTAAAGCCTTCATTTCAAAGCTTTAAAAATAATGTATTAGGTGTTATTGACTTACATTATAAACTGGGTTTCAATTTACAACGGTTTCGATTTACAACCATTCCTTCTGGAACCTAACCCCGGCGTAAACTGAGGGCTACCTGTATATATATATATATATATATATAAATTGCTATATATGTATACATATGTATTTATGTATTTATATGTGTATATATATATATTTACAGACATATATACACATATAAACACATAAATACATATGTACACATATATATACATATACAGTCGTATGCAAAAGTTTAGGCACCCCTGACAATTTCCATGATTTTCATTTATAAATAATTGGGTGTTTGGATCAGCAATTTCATTTTGATCTATCAAATAACTTAAAGACACAGTAATATTTCAGTAGTGAAATGAGGTTTATTTGATTAACAGAAAATGTGCAATATGCATCAAAATGAAATTAGACAGGTGCATAAATTTGGGCACCCCAACAGAAATATCGCATTAATATTTAGTAGAGCCTCCTTTAGCAGAAATAAAATCTTCCTATAGCCTGTAATGAGTGTCTGGATTCTGGATGATGGTATTTTGGACCATTCCTCCTTGCAAAACATCTCCAGTTCAGTTAGGTTTGATGGTTGCTGAGCATGGACAGCCCACTTCAAATCACCCCACAGATTTTCAATGATATTCAGGTCTGGGGACTGGGATGGCCATTCCAGAACATTGTACTTGTTCCTCTGCATAAATGCCAGATAGATTTTGAGCAGTGTTTTGAGTCGTTGTCTTGTTATAATATCCAGCCTCAGCGTAACTTCAACTTTGTGACTAATTTCTCAACATTATTCTCAAGTATCTGCTGATATTGAGTGGAATCCATGCAACCCTCAACTTTAACAAGATTTCCAGTACCGGCACTAGCCACACTGCCCCACAGCATGATGGAACATCCACCAAATCTTACTGTGGGTAGCAAGTGTTTGTCTTGGAATGCTGTGTTCTTTTGCCACCATGCATAACGCCCCTTGTTATGACCAAACAACTCAATCTTTGTTTCATCAGTCCACAGCACCTTCTTCCAAAATGAAGCTGGCTTGTCCAAATGTGCGTTTGCATACCTCAAGCGACTCTGTTTGTGATGTGTGTGCAGAAAAGGCTTCTTCCGCATCACTCTCCCATACACTGAATTGTTGAACGATGCACAATGACACCATCTGCAGCAAGATGATGTTGTAGGTCTTTGGAGGTGGTCTGTTTTTGACTGTTCTCACCATCCTTTGCCTTTGCCTCTCCGATATTTTACTTCTCGCCTTAACAAGAACTGCGCCTATGGTCTTTCATTTCCTCACTATGTTCCTGACAGTGGACACTGACAGCTTAAATCTCTGCAATAGCTTTTTGTAGCCTTCCCCTAAACCATAATGTTAAACAATCTTTGTTTTCAGGTCATTTGAGAGTTGTTTTGAGGCCCCCATGTTGCCACTCTTCAGAGGAGAGTCAAAGAAGCAAACAACTTGCAATTGGCCACCTTAAATGCCTTTTCTCATGATTGGATGCACCTGTCTATGAAGTTAAAGGCTTAATGGGCTAACCAAACCAATTGTGTGTTCCAATTAATCAGTGCTAGGTAGTTACAGGTATTCAAATCAACAAAATGACAAGGGTGCCCAAATGTATGCACCTGTCTAATTTCATTTTGATGCATATTGCACATTTTCTGTTAATCCAATAAACCTCATTTCACTACTGAAATATTACTGTGTCCTTCAGTTATTTGATAGATCAAAATGAAACTGCTGCTCCAAACACCCAATTATTTATAAATGAAATTCGTGGAAATTGTCAGGGGTGCCTAAACTTTTGCATCCGACTGTATATATACAGTATATATTATATCTGTATATATCTATACTTATATATAATCATGTATAAAATTAGACAGCGCCAACAAATATAGATTAAAATAGATAATACAAATGGATTGCAGTTTCACCTGAGGAAGGGAAGGAGTATTGAAACATGTTGTGAGGATTACAGACCTGGCCAGGCAAGTGTGGGGACTCTGCTTTTATTATTCCTTCTGTATATATGCATGTCACGAATACCTCAGGATTTAGCTGCTAAGGGGTTAATTCTGTTTAGCTAACCTGTGAGCTAAAAAAGATTTGTTTTTCAAGAAGAACTGTGTGTTTGAGTTTTCTTTGTTGTGCCAGAACCCCTCATAAATAGTTTCTAAGAACCATTCCTCCAAATGTTATTGCGTATGCATTGAGTCACAAAGCCAGTCAACCTGTCAGCTCCAGAGATACACCACAGTGCCTCAGTCCCAGAAACTGATAAGGTCAATAAAAGGACATTGGTACAATGTAGAGATGTGTTTAAGACATATTATGGCATTAAATGAAGGGAAGTATGACAACCCTGTCATACTTGGTATCAAATTGATTCTCCCAATGAAACTAAGAGATTGCCTATCAGTCTATATGAAAATAGATTTACCTAGCAGAAATTATAATGTGTTCTATAATTCCAGGCAAAGACTTAGAGTTTAGTGAAGGTCATAAAAGACAGGGGGGTTTCTTAGCCCGCCCAGGAGGGTGTGGTTAGGCAACTTGATCTCTGGAAAATAGGTATAAGAATCTTGTTTATAACTATAAGATTGTCATTCTTACAAGGGGAGCTGTTCTACAGAGTAAGGACCATTACTTCATGCCAGTCCCCAGGTGCAGATCTTGAGACTACTAAAGTATTCAATCTGTTTTTCTCCTTTTTTAATTTTAAAAAACTGCTTGTGTGTAATTTTATTTGTAACAACTTTTTATTAATAATGCATTGTGCATAATATTTTTGGCATAATAAATAATTCCTTTATTAAGTTTTGGCCTTTGTCTAATAATTGAACCACGTTACTGAAGAGACTGGAATATTAGAACTGTATCATTTAGGTTATTTTTTGCTAAATTATATTCAGAGAGTTAATGTGTAAGTCTGGGTTTTTCCTTAGGATTTTCCCTTTAATAAATCATAAGTTGTGGCAGTTTTTGAGCTATATGGTTGTTAGTTTAGTGTGGGTGGCATTAAAGGGGAGTTTGGGGCATTTCTTTTACGTCTAGTAAAAACTAGAGAGTGTTGTTAGCCCTTGCACCCACTGAACTAAATCACAAGCTTGCCTGGTGTGGCTAGATTGTGACATATTGGTGACAGTAGAAGGGGTCTGATAACCCTTTTTGTGCCCAATAAGTGACTGGCGCAGGGTTGGATAACCTTGGTCCTCAAAAATTGGTGGGCAGCGGTGTAGATAATTTTTTTTTATTAGATTTTAGTGCTCATGGATTTGCTAGTGGGAAAATCCCAGTACTAAAAAGAAATTGTGACTTTCACAATTTCCAAAGGCTAAAACTCAGTGTATTATATAGTCCCACATTGCAAACAGTCCCCTTCCCTATTCTCTGTTTTTCTTTTCTATTTTTATTTTTACTATGGAGACATATAAGGAGCAGACTAAAGAAGTACTGGCTCTGTTATGCCTGGAGCGTGATATCTCATCCCGTGGAAAGAACAAAGAGCGGCCTAATACAACTTCTTACTGAATATGATAACAGCCAGGCCACACGAGCTGACATCTCTGGAGAGGTGTCTGCAGCTGTGGGCAGTGATTCATCAGGATCTGGGGATCCATTGGACTGTTATTTGCAAACTGTTCTGAAACATATGGGCTCAGTGGATGCAAGTTTGCACATGGAGCTGATTGCAAAATTTTATGAGGGACAGGCTGCAGTGGCTGAAAGACAGGCTGCTGAGCGACAGGCTGAGAGAGAGTATCAGCTACAGCTTGTACGGTTGGAGAGAGGGATGGTCTCACCTGTTGTTAGTGAATCTAAAGACCCACCTGTTTCCAGATTGCGTGAAGAGAATTTTCCCACTCTGGAGAAAGATGGCGATGTGGATGTATTCCTGCGTAGCTTTGAGAAACTTTTCAGACAGTTTCAGCTGCCAAGGGAGCAGTGGACCAAGTACCTTTCCCCTGGCCTGAAAGGTTCTGCACTGGAGGCTTTTGCTGAACTACCCCCAGAATTTGATCAAGACTATGATTCCATCAAAGCTGCACTACAGAGGAGATATAATCTTACTCCTGAGGCATACAGGAAGAAGTTCTGTTCTCTGCAGAAAGGTTCATTAGAGAGCTATACTGCAGCTGTTGGAAACCTGATGACAGCCTTTAAATAGTGAGTCAGAGGGCTAAAGGTTGCCACTATAGAAGAGTTGGAAGAACTGATAGTGAAGGAGTAATTTTTGCGGCTGTGCCCAGCAGAAGTTCAAGAATGGGTTTTGGATCGTAAGCCCATAACAACATTAGAAGCTGGTGAGCTGGCTGATTTTTACACAGCCAACAGGTCACCAAGGAATGGGAGAAAATCCTTTGCTAAGGGGGATCCACTTGTAAAGGAGCTGCTGCATGACCCCCCTTCACAAAACCTGCTGTGCCTTTGTCTAGTATGTCTGCTCTCTCTGGGAAAGGAGGGGTGAGTGCTGCACCTGGGCAGGGGGATACCCACAGGAGTTTTGCTTGCAACAAAGTGGGCCACATCAGCTCCACTTGCCCAGAGAAGATTAACTTGGAGCAATTAGCTGGAGGGGGTAATCCCTCAGAAGTACCCGCATCTGTTTTGTTTGTTACACGTCCAGAGGAAAGCAACCAGGAGAACTTACAACCTGTGCTCGTCGGAAATAAGGTAACACTTGGGCTTCGGGACACAGGCACAGCAGTGACTCTTGTGCGTCCAGGGCTGGTGCGCTCTAAGGACATTATTCCTGGCAGGACTGTAGCAGTTAAAGGGATCAGGGGAATGAAACTTGCAGTGCCTATGGCACGGGTATATATTGATTGGGGAGCAGGGAGAGGTTTAAGAAATGTGGGGGGATCTGAAAATATTCCTAAAGATGTTTTACTGGGTACTGATCTGGGTAGATTGTTATCTCTTTATGTGCCTGACAATGCTACATGTGACCTAGTGACATTAGTTGCAGACCCTTATGTGAAAAGGGCTGTGTGTAAAAATGCTCAGATACATTATGACCAGGAGGGAGGACAGAGTGCATGTGTGCAAAGTGCTGTGCCTGAACTGGGGGTGTCTGTGCTGAGATGTGAACCTGTAAGAGGAGAGACTGACTGGGGAGAAAGATGGATAGATGGTGTGTGTCTTCCTGTGATTGAACCATCAGTACCTGCAGAATTACAGTTAACTATACAGTGTGAGACTGACTGGGGAGAAAGGCAGATAGACTGTGTGGGTCTGTCTGTGCCTGAACTGAGTTTAACTGTACAGGGAGAAACTGTCTGTGAGAGGAGGCAGATGAGTGGTAAGGTGTCTGTGATTGAATCAGTGGATTCTATAGAAGGAGGTGAGATTGACGGGGGAGAGAATGACTGGGTGACTAGGCCGCTGGATGATGTGTGCCAGTCTGTGCCAGGACCAATTGAGTCCCCTGTAGAAAGACAAGATATATGGGATAAATGGCAGAAGGAAGATGTGTGCTTGTCTGCACCAGTGTCAGAAGGATCCCAAATTCTGTGTGAGGATGTGAAGTGGCAGACTGACTGTGAGAGAGAGCAGGGGGAAAAGGTAGCCCACTCTATGACAGAAGCATCAGAGCCACAGATTTCAGAGTGTGTGGGGGAGGAGGGTACAGGATACTCTTTGAGGGACCCCCAGATTGAGTGTGAATGATTGTGGGTGACAGAGACCCCAGTAACCTTAGCTGTGACCTATAAACAGACTGCACAGACTAGGGGACAGAGACTGACACAGACTGCAGACACAGGGGGGAGGAGTACAGAGAAGTGTATTTACACAGCCCCACAGTGCCCTTCAGCAGGTACACTGATAGGTGTGCAGCATCAGAGTCCCCAGCAGGCTCAGCAGCTAGGTCCCACAGTGGAGAAGAGGGGGGCAGTTAGTCAACCTCCTACCAACCCTAACAGAGTGCAGTAGTACAGGAATTCTACTCCAGTAGGAGGGCAAGAGCCCGTGGTAGTTAAGCAGCAACTGACAGCACACAATATGTTCAGAGAGCACACAATATGTAGCAAGACTCTAGGCTTCACAGGCACCTCTGTAACAGGGGATGATGTGTTATTCAGGGATAAGATGCAAGCCTTATTGGGGGAGGTACCTGGAAAACCCAGAGATGCCAATGTCATAGTCCTACAAAAACAGTTGCAGGATTTTACTGCCAGAGAGGGAGTATATGAGATGGGGCAAAATGTTCACACCCATGAGGCAGAACCAGCTACAGGCTGCATGGGAGGGTCCATGCAATATATTAAATCAGCTGGGTAGAGCAAATAGTGTGTCATTTTTAAATGGACGGCATCCTGATGGCAAAACTGCTATGTGCAATTTTTTGGCAATGGCGTTATCACCGCAAAGGGGAAGCTCCCTTTGATACGCATCGGGAGTGGCTTTTAGCCACCCCCTTTTGCATTTCTTATTGGGGGAGGTGTCACAAATACCTCAGGATTTAGCTGCTAAGGGGTTAATTCTGTTTAGCCTGTGAGCTAAAAAAGATTTATTTTTCAAGAAGAACTGTGTGTTTGTGTTTTCTTTGATGTGCCAGAACCCCTCATAAATAGTTTCTAAGACCCATTCCTCCAAATGTTATATAACTTATTGTGTATGCATTGAGTCATAAAGTCAGTCAACTTGTCAGCTCCAGAGATACAACAGAGTGCCTCAGTTCCAGAAACTGATAAGGTCAATAAAAGGACATTGGTACAATGTAGAGATGTGTTTAAGACATATTATGGCATTAAATGAAGGGAAGTATGACAACCCTGTCATACTTTGTATCAAATTGATTCTCCCAATGAAACTAAGAGAATGCCTATCAGTCTATATGAAAATAGATTTACCTAGCAGAAATTATAATGTGTCTTATAATTTCAGGCAAAGACTTAGAGTTTAGTGAAGGTCATAAAAGACAGGGGGGTTTCTTAGCCCGCACATGATTTGATCTTTGGAAAATAGGTATAAGAATCTTGTTTTTAACTATAAGATTGTCATTCTTACAAGGGGAGCTGTTCTACAGAGTAAGGACCATTGCTTCATACCAGTCCCCAGGCGCAGATCTTGAGACTACTAAAGTAATCAATCTGTTATTCTCCTTTTTTTATTTAAAAAAAAAACTGTTTGCTTGTGTGTAATTTTATTTGTAACAACTTTTTATTAATAATGCATTGTGCATAATATTTTTGGCATAATAATAATTCCTTTATTAAGTTTTGGCCTTTGTCTAATAATTGAACCACGTTACTGAAGACACTGGAATATTAGAACTGTATAATTTAGGTTATTTTCTGCTAAATTTTATTCAGAGAGTTAATGTGTAAGTCTGGGTTTTTCCTTAGGATTTTCCCTTTAATAAATCATAAGTGGTGGCAGTTTTTGAGCTATATGGTTATTAGTTTAGTGTGGGTGGCATTAAAGGGGAGTTTGGGGCATTTTTTTTACGTCTAGTACAGACTAGAGAGTGCTGTTAGCCCTTGCACCCACTGAACTAAATCACAAGCTTGCCTGGTGTGGCTAGATTGTGACATATATTGGTGACAGTAGAAGGGGTTTGATAACCCTTTTTGTGCCAAATAAGTGACTGGCGCAGGGTTGGATAACCTTGGTCGTCACAATGCATATGCTTTATAATAATTTGATATTATGCTACATTGAATTGTTTTAAAATAAATATATATTATTTTAACCTAAATTAGTTGGCGCTGTCTATTTTTATACATGTCTAAAGCTTTTTTTTATTAAGACAACAGTCTCAATATAAGGTCTGATTTTTTATACTTATTGTATATATATTCTTCAAGGCGCTCTCATTTTCTTTACATATTTATATATAATCATATATATTGTACCAAAAAAACATCAGATATATGTAGACATTTGTATTTATGAATAAATAGAACATATTCTTGTACGTGAAGAACATTTGAATGCGAAATATTCATATTTTCATGTCGGGTTAGTGCACATAGAAATATGTGATCAGGTTTGTGCAAGAGTTGGGTTTTATTATTTTTTTTTTACGTTTTTTTTTACTTTTTTTTTTTACTTTTTTTTTTCTCCATTGACTTCTATAAGGGAATAAGTGAACGCGCATGCAATATTCGAAGTTCGGCTTTTTGCGCTCGTCAGGTTAGAGCGCAAGCGAAAACAGTTTACTTTCAACTCTAGTGTGATTAACGCTCAAGCGGAAGCATTAATTAGCGCTCTGCTTTGAATCTGGCTCATAATAATTATATATAGTTTGTGGAAAAAGTAACATATATGTATTGATTACTACAAAACAGTTTAACTAAAATAGAAAACCAAAAATATAAACTGTTGAGCTAAATATATTCATGCTTAAAGGGGCATAAAATCATTCAAAATAATTCATTATAGTCTCCATGAGAAACAGAGATTGATGGATGTTTAGGTATCCAAGGGGAGACCTAAAGGTGGCGCACTTGTGATATATAATAAGGTTCGACAATATTTGATAGCCAAGAGAAAAGGCTACATGAAAAAAAAAGGATACGTGAAAAAAATCCCTATCAATATAGGGTGCAGGTAAAAACAATGTGCTAAAGACACGTGAAAAAAATCCTGTGTGTAAAAACACGTGAAAAAATCCTACCAATGTGAGGTGGGAGTGAAGACAATATGTGAAAATATGTATGAAAATCAAAAACATAAAAAACTAAATGGAATTTATGTCAATTATAAATGTGAACATAAATAAATAAAATGAAGATAATGAGAATAGAAAGTATATAATAAATTCAAAAAATAATAATAATGATAGTGGAAGACCACACAGAAAAACCTGTGAAAACGGAATGTTCCAAAGTAGAAGTGGATTTAAAGTTCTGTCCGTGAATCAACCGTACTGGTGATAAGATGTCTTGAATAGTTCAAGAGAGAGTCCAAAGCTTGTGCTGGACAAGAATGGTGAGGCTTGCTCCACTTAGGTAAACTAGATGAAGATGATCACCACTAAGGATTAGAGAGAGAACAAGGGGCACCTCATAGTGAATTCTGTTAAAAACCAAATCGCACACAAAAGGTAAGTGTCATATTACATCCTGCTTACCTGTGTATATAGCTTTAAGTAGGTGGCTGCTTCTGCCTCTTACCTGTATAAAGTTACCTCCCACAATCAATTCAGTGCTTGGTAATCTTTCTCCTTCCACAGTGCTAGTGTTCTGAACACTTGGTTCTAAGGAAAGTTTCAAGCCTTATAGCTTTTCTCAGCTAATTCTGCCTAACTTGGTTTCTCTACAGTCAGTCCATTGTGAAGACCTTTTCCCAGCTAATCCGGATCTTAAAGACCTATCAAAAACAGTAAGTTGCCTTTGAATTTACTTACTACTAGCTCTGCATCATTCCTCCATTACTTGCAGTGTTTCACTACAATTCCCAGAATTCAGCTACAAGCTGTGAGGTGACATCACACGCTGAAGCCTTGTTTTCATCACAGCCTCTTCCTCTGCATGTTACTAACAAGGAGAACTCCTACTGCTTGCAAGTAAGCATTTACCAGTAACAATTACTTATATTTATCTCATGACATTCGGATTACTACTTCCAACCCAGAATTTTATTAATTAGTATGTTAAAGGGACACTGTACCCAAAATTTTTCTTTCATGATTCAGATAGAGCATGCAAATTTAAGCAACTTTCTAATTTACTCCTATTATCAATTTTTCTTTGTTCTCTTGCTATCTTTATATGAAAAAGAAAGCATCTAAGCATGTTTCTTGGTTCAGCACTCTGGACAGCAGTTTTTGATTGGTGGATGAATTTATCCACCAATCAGCAAGGACAACCTAGGTTGTTCACCAAAAATGGGCCGGCATCTAAACTTACATTCTTGCATTTCAAATAAAGATACCAAGAGAATAAAGAAGATTTGATAATAGGAGTAAATTAGAAAGTTGCTTAAAATTGCATGCTCTATCTGAATCATGAAAGAAAATTTTTGGGTACAGTGTCCCTTTAAATAACCTCTCATAATTACTTATATGTGACTTTATACTTTGTTAAATTATAAGGATCTCATTACCTACTCTGGACAGCACTTTTTTATTGGTGAATGAATTTATTCACCAATCAGCAAGGACAACTCAGGTTGTTCACCAAAAATGGGCCGGCATCTAAACTTAGATTTTTGCATTTCAAATAAAGATACCAAGAGAATGAATAAAATTTGATAAAAGGAGTAAATTAGAAAGTTGCTTAATATGTCATGCTCAATCTGAATTACTAAAGGAAAAATTTGGGTACAGTGTCCCTTTAATCTTTGTGATTACTGCCTATCACAAAGGGCAGCTTTTGCTAAACAGTTCCCCAGAATGTGTTCTATCTGCAGAAGCTAGGGTTGCCACCTGTCCCTTAAAATACAGAACACTTATGAGTTACACATGCTGCAGGGAGGAATATTAATAGTGCTGTCCAGAAACAGAATACATGTTCCTCCCTGCTCACCCTGCAGCATGTGTAACTCATAAGTGTCCAGGAAAACATGGCTGAGGTGGCAACCCTAGCAGAAGCTCATTATTACACACATTGTACCATATAAAATGACAGACGGGAAATGTCTCCATTACAGAGCAGCACCCGATGCACATATTACAGAGGTAATGCATAACTTACAACAGTCACTTATCTAGTACACAGACTCCGCACACGTGTGAACACTTAACCTGGAAGTGATCTGCTAAGGCAAAGGTCATATAACAAGATGGCGGTACTCTGTCACTGTTACTATGGAAACAACTAAGCATACAGTGGAAATGTTCTCTAAAGTTCACCTAGCTTTATTGTAAACATAACATACCCGTGCACTGTACACACAGGATAAATAACGTTACATATATAGCTATTTACACAGTGTCTGCTACTGAGCGAATGTAGCTGCTGATATAGCAATGCCTGTTCAGTAACCAGCAGTAGCCCTTGGCTTGCAGCCTGATGCTCATTATGTGACCACAAAGCCATGTGTGTCAGGAAAATACCCTGCCCAAGTCACTGGCACTGCTGGGGTTAATGTGTCACCCGGGGCGGACAGTTAGCATCTTGCTACTATGGCAACTGCATGTCCCATAATGCTGTGTACATCACTCACTTCTGCGCTATTCAGCGTGCGCTACTTAGCTTCACAGTGCCACTGACTATAAACAAAGTTTGTCAGGCAGTCAGTAAGGCACATGGATAGAATGAACCCAAAACTGTCAGTTTTTTTAAATGTATTTTACCAGACAGCAAACGCAAATACCGGACACCTGGCAAACTGGGACAGAATGAACAACTGGGTGGGACACTGGGACAGTGCCTCCAAACAGGGACAATCCCAGTCAAACTGGGACTAATGGTAAGCCTATTTATAAGGATCTCATTACCTACTTACTTAGCTAGGTGTTTGTATGTTAAGTGATTCTGCCATTATCTGTTGCGCCCTATTGGCCATAGGATTACTTACCATCTTCCATACACCCAATATTAAGGAAAGGGTTTTGCTCTTAATACTGATTCCATTATCATTATTGATGCGAGCCCATGAGCATTAACTTTTCCACAAAACATATATATATATATATAATAGAGTTGTACTAAACAATTGATCTTTATATAATCTACAGTTGGATTCAAATTGTATACAAACCTATCTTTTCCTTTTTTACGAAATAAAAGACTCTACTAAATTCTTTACCACATTTGACATTATTACCAAGCCTCTCCTATAATGAATCCAGTAGATTTAGTTAGTCATGTACAGACACTAACAGAAAAAGTTGACAATTACACAAGCTCTTAACTCCTTACAACATGAGAATACCTCCCTCAAATCATATATCAAAGAAATCGCTGACAAACAAAAGACTATACATATGACAGAACCTAATGTTAGTCCCCCTAATCTGTTCTCTGGTGATAGAAAACACTTTAGGGAATTTAGGAATGCTTGCTATTTAATTTACACTTTAAAACCACATACCTATCCTACTGATCAGGTTAAAGTTCTCACAACAATATCATACTTAAGGGGAGAACCACGTATATGGGCGAATAGTTTCTTTGAAACTAATGATCCTATCCTACTATCTTTGGACTCCTTTTTCCAAACTATGTCACAACTTTATGATGATCCATATACTCAGCTTACTGCTGAAAATGCTATGAGATCTTTGAAACAGCATAAAAAACCTGTAGAAGATTACGTTACTGAGTTTAAAAGGTGGGCCAAAGATAGTGGATGGAATGATTTGTCACTTAAGAACCAGTTTAGGTTGGGCTTATCTGACCCACTCAAAGACGAATTAGCCAGGGTAGACATGCATCAAACTCTGGAAGGGTTAATCAACCTTAGTATCAGTTTGGATAAACGTTTACGCGAACGCAGAAATGAATGTGGTTCATCTGATTTCACTCCCAAACGTTTCAGTACATCTTACCCCTCTTCACAAAACACTAGGCCCATTACACACAGTAATACTGAAGCAATGGATATTGCTGTCATTAGGGGACCATTGAATTCCCAAGAAAAACTCAGGAGGAGAAATAGCAATCTTTGCATGTACTGTGGAGCTGCACAACACTCAGTCAGAGATTGTCCCATTTTAGGACGCCAGAGAAAGGGTAAGAAGGAATTATTAACTCACTGTTATAGTCTACAAAGTCCAAATTCTAACCACTGCTTATTGTCTCTTACTTTACTGTGGGAGAATCAGCGACTTCCCTCCCAGGCGATAATTGACTCTGGAGCTAGTGCCAATTATATAGACATAACCTTTACCAATGTAGATAAAATACCACTTATTCAAAAGAAAAACCCTGTCTTAGTGAGAGTTATTGACGGTAACCAGATATCATCTGGACCCATTCAGTACCAAACGGTTCCATTATTGGTAACAACTACATCATCACATACTGAATATATCAGTTTTGATGTTATTACATCTCCATTATACCCCTTAGTTTTAGGTTATTCCTGGCTACTATTACATGATCCCCACATATGCTGGACAACATCAACAGTCAAGTTTAATTCTAAATATTGCACTAACACTTGTCAATCCAGTCATTTTATTCTCCACACACAAATCAGTGACATCCCTCCTGAATATTCTGATTTCAAAGATGTATTTTCTAAAAAGGAGTCAGAAAATCTTCCTCCTCACAGGAAATATGACTGTCCCATAAACCTAATTCCTGGGGCAGAAATACCATGTGGACACATTTTTCCCCTCTCTAAGGTTGAGTTAGATTATCTTAGGACATACTTAGATGAGAACATCAGAAAAGGATTTATTAGACCTTCCACGTCACCAGCTGGCGCTGGTATGTTCTTCATAAAGAACAAAGACAATACCATACGCCCCATAATCGATTACAGAGAGCTAAATAAGCGTACAGTAAAAAATAAATACCCTCTTCCTCTAATCCCTGAATTTATAGAGTGCCTGGAGGGGGCAACATGTTTCACCAAACTAGATCTCAGAGGGGCATATAATCTTATACGAGTTAGACAAGGAGACGAATGGCTCACGGCATTCCGTACTCGTTATGGATTATATGAATATGTCGTGATGCCATTCGGTCTCTGCAATGCGCCAGCCACATTTCAATATCTAATCAATGATATTTTCAAAGATTTACTTGATATATTTGTTGTCATATATTTAGATGATATTTTAATTTATTCACAAAACCAATCTGATCTTATTAAACATGTCAGAACTGTTCTATCCAGATTAAGACAACACCATTTATATGCTAAGCCAGAAAAATGCATATTTAATACCAAGACAATCACTTTCTTAGGTTATGTGATCACCCCAGAGGGAATTAATATGGAGGACACAAAAATCCGTACCATTTTAGACTGGCCTCCTCCTACAACTAAAAAACACATACAATGGTTCATGGGATTCGCAAACTTTTATAAAAAGTTTATAAAGAATTTCGCACAATGCGCTAAACCACTCACAAACCTCACTAAAAGTAACACTAAATTTGTCTGGACTGACCAATCCCAGAAACTATTTGATAACCTAAAACAAAAGTTCACCACAGCCCCTATCCTGTCATATCCTGATCCATCACTGCAGTTTGTTTTAGAGGTAGACGCATCTGACCACGCAATAGGTGCAGAAATCACTAAAACATCCTCTTCATCCCCTTGCATACTATTCCTGGGTAATGAATGAATCTGAACTTAACTATGCCATTGGAGAAAAAGAGCTATTAGCCATAAAATCTTCCTTTGAACACTGGTGCCATTTATTAGAAGGTACTGACATGCCTATATTAATTTTCACAGACCACAGGAATTTACAATTCCTAAAAACCAACAGAACACTCACCTCCAGACAAGTTCGTTGGAACTTATACTTCAGCCGATTTAACTACCTAATCACATATAGACCTGGTAACAAAAATTCAAAAGCTGATGCATTGTCAAGAATTCATGAAAAACCCTCAACCCAATACAACCACAAACAATAATATCAATAGATCACATAATAGCCCTTACAGAGAGTGCCACTTCTTTATTCAAGAAACACCAGGATTCTGACACTCAGATACCTGTACAACACTTACAATTAAGCACAGATGGCCTCTTATATCATGATAAACTTGTCTATGTTCCAGAAAGTTTGAGACTTACAACTATTTCTACCCACCATGATACTCCTTTAGCAGGGCATCCCGGGGTACAAAAAACTATTGAATTACTTTCAAGACATTTTTGGTGGCCTACTATGATAAATTATATTAAAGCATACATTAAATCATGTTCTACATGTACCGTATCAAAAACTAATAATCAGAAACCATTTGGATATATGTTGACACTACCAACACCAAAAAGGCCTTGGACTGACATTGCCCTCGACTATATAGTCGAACTTCCTAAATCTTCTTCCTTTACCACTATAATAGTGGTTGTTGATTTGTTCAGCAAAATTGCACATTTCATTCCATCCCCAAAATTACCCAGTGCCTCTGAAACTGTACAACATCTCATACAGCATGTTATCAAACATCATGGACTACCTACCAGCATTACTACCGACCGCGGGTCACAATTTACCAGTAAATTTTGGGATCAATTATGCAAAACCTTAAACATCCAAAAGAGACTGAGCACATCTTTCCATCCTCAATCAAATGGACAGACGGAAAGAACCAATCAATGGTTGGAGCAATTCTTACGTTGTTTCACCAATTCCTCACAGGACAACTGGTCAAGTCTGCTACCATATGCAGAATTCGCGTATAACAACTCCGTCCATTCCTCCACTAAGTTGTCACCTTTTTTCATTAACTATGGATATCACCCAAGCTTCCATTACGATACTCTTCAAGATAGTTCTTGTCCTATGGTCAACGAACTGGTGAACACCATCTCTGACACTTTCTCAATTGTTGAGAAAAACATCTATCAGACCAAGGAGACACATAAAAGTTACTATGATTGTAAGCGATCTCCTTCTCCAGACTATAAAATAGGGGATAAGGTTTGGTTATCCACCCAACATCTCAGATTGCCTTATCCATCACGTAAACTCTCATCTCTTTTTATTGGCCCTTACAGTATCAAGAAAATTATCAATCGCAATGCAGTCACTCTCTCACTACCGGATAATTTTAGAATTCACCCAACATTCCATGTCTCCCTCCTTAAACCCTATCATCCTACCCGTAGGACTTCTATTTCAACCCAGGACTCTCTTGTTCCAGCAGACCTCGAAGAATATTAAGTTGGATCCATTGTTGACTCCAGGAGATTCCGAGGTGACCTACTGTATCTTGTGCACTGGAAGGGGTACCCTTCATAGGATGATTCTTGGGAGCCTGCTGCTAATCTGTCGGCACCTCGTCTGGTTTCTTTGTTCCATCGTCGTCACCCGGACAGGCCTAGACCTTGATCCCCTGAGTGGATCCTTGGGGAGGGTGTCCTGTCATATTACATCCTGACTTACCTGTGTATATAGCTTTAAGTAGGTGGCTGCTTCTGCCTCTTACCTGTATAAAGTTACCTCATTCAAATTCTATACAAACCTATCTTTTCCTTTTTTACGAAATAAAAGACTCTACTAAATTCTTTACCACATTTGACAGTAAGAAAACTACTCACAATGGTAGTGGCACTTGTGTGAAACAAAATGCTACAATTACAGGCTGGCACTCGCAGTGGTCAGCTCACTGATCACCTCTGTGACGATGAAAGGCTCTGTAGCAACTTCTCAGGCAGTACCGGGTCTGTTACTGGAAGCAGTATTTAGAAGCTTGATAATCAGCCGCAAGCGGCATCGGACGATGTGCAGGATGGACTGGAACACTCGGCTGCTTGTCTCAAAAGGTGGCAGCATCCTATTGTGCTGAGTCAAACAGACTGGGATCTCTCAGTATCCCAGCTCACAGGTCCCTGGTACAGGATAATGCTCCTCTTTGTGGCTCCTGGTATCAGATCAGTACATAAAAGGTTTAGGCTTCCATTGTGATGATTAAAAGTTTTAATAAAATCACAACAATAAAAACTAAGGGTGTAACAACAACCCAAAGTTCTATAATTATGAATCCAGTTATATTGTCTATCTCATTGAATATTTATGTGGCCTCCAATATGTGGGCTGTACCTCCAGAAAGGCCCGCATAAGATGGGGAGAACATTTTCGAAACTACAAAAAATTGCAAAAATGGGAAAATAAAACACAGCATTCCAAATCATTGCTTTTTCACACATTCTGGAAATTATAATATATACAAATTCATACCAATAGATTATGTTCCTAAATCCAATTATTATAGCAGACTAGTAAAACTCAGACAACGTGAAACCTTCTGGATTTAAAATTAAAAACTTTTTTTCCCCAAGGTCTCAATGCTAATGTGGATTTAGCAGCTTTCATTTAAAGACACATTTTCAAATTATTATATTTTTTTTTCTAATTAATTCACATACATTTATATACACGTTACATTAATAATATGTTCTAGACCAGGGTTCTTCAAACTACAAGTCGGGACCCATTACTGGGTCGCAAAACACCATGTTTACTGGGTCACGACGTGTCTGGTGTGTGTGTGTGTGTTTATATAAGTGTGGGTGTGCGTTTTATATAAGTGTGTGTGTGGTATGTGTACTATTTTAATGTGTGTGTTACTGTGTGTGTGTTATATGAGAAAATGTTTGTGTGTGGTAGGTGTGCTATTTTAATGTGTGTGTTATTTGGTGTGTGTGTGTTATATGAGAGTGTGTTTGTGTGTGGTATGTATGCTATTTTAATGTGTGTGTTATTTGGTGTGTGTGTGTTATATGAGAGTGTGTTTGTGTGTGGTATGTGTGCTATTTTAATGTGTGTGTTATTTGGTGTGTATGTGTGTGTGTGTTATATGAGAGTGTGTTTGTGTGTGGTATGTGTTATTTTAATGTGTGTTTTATTTGGTGTGTGTGTGTGTGTTATATGAGAGTGTGTTTGTGTGTGGTATGTGTGCTATTTTAATGTGTGTGTTATTTGGAGTGTGTGGTGTGTGTTTGTTATTTAAAATTGTGTGTGTGTGTGGTATGTGTGCTATTTGAATATGTGTGTTATATGGGGTGTGTGGGTGTGTTATATAAGTATGTGTGTAAGGGAGGTATGTGTGTTATTTGAAAGTATTTGTTATTTGGGGTGCATGGTATGTGTATGTGTTATTTGAGAGTGTGTGTGTGGTATGTGTGTTATATGGGGTGTGTGTTTATGTGTGCTATTTGGAGTGTGGTGTGTTTGTTGTATGAGAGTGTGTGGTATGTGTGCTGTTTGAAAGTGTGTGTTATTTGGGGGGGGGGTGCTGTATGAGAGTGTGTGGTGTGTGTACAAGTCGGGACCCATTACTGGGTCGCAAAACACCATGTTTACTGGGTCACGACGTGTCTGGTGTGTGTGTGTGTTTATATAAGTGTGGGTGTGCGTTTTATATAAGTGTGTGTGTGGTATGTGTACTATTTTAATGTGTGTGTTACTGTGTGTGTGTTATATGAGAAAGTGTTTGTGTGTGGTAGGTGTGCTATTTTAATGTGTGTGTTATTTGGTGTGTGTGTGTTATATGAGAGTGTGTTTGTGTGTGGTATGTATGCTATTTTAATGTGTGTGTTATTTGGTGTGTGTGTTATATGAGAGTGTGTTTGTGTGTGGTATGTGTGCTATTTTAATGTGTGTGTTATTTGGTGTGTATGTGTGTGTGTGTGTTATATGAGAGTGTGTTTGTGTGTGGTATGTGTTATTTTAATGTGTGTTTTATTTGGTGTGTGTGTGTTATATGAGAGTGTGTTTGTGTGTGGTATGTGTGCTATTTTAATGTGTGTGTTATTTGGTGTGTTTGTGTGTGGTATGTGTGCTATTTTAATGTGTGTGTTATTTGGAGTGTGTGGTGTGTGTTTGTTATTTAAAATTGTGTGTGTGTGTGGTATGTGTGCTATTTGAATATGTGTGTTATATGGGGTGTGTGGGTGTGTTATATAAGTATGTGTGTAAGGGAGGTATGTGTGTTATTTGAAAGTATTTGTTATTTGGGGTGCATGGTATGTGTATGTGTTATTTGAGAGTGTGTGTGTGGTATGTGTGTTATATGGGGTGTGTGTTTATGTGTGCTATTTGGAGTGTGGTGTGTTTGTTGTATGAGAGTGTGTGGTATGTGTGCTGTTTGAAAGTGTGTGTTATTTGGGGGGGGGGGTGCTGTATGAGAGTGTGTGGTGTGTGTATGGGGTGTGTATGTTGTATGAGAGTGTGTGGTGTATGTGTGCTGTAGAAGTGTGTGTGTGTGTGCATGCTGTATAAGTGCACAGTGTGTGTGTGGTATGAGTGAGTGTGTGGTGTGTGTGTTTACAACACTTTCAAGTTTAACTACAATCAGGAATAAAGTACACACCATGTTAGTCACTTTGCCAAAAATTGCAGTTATCTTGCTGTATATTATCTCAGACAAAGCATAAAAATAGGGTCGCAAAGGTATGGTATTATGGCACTGGGTTTTGGGGAAAAAAGTTTGAAGAACCCTGTTCTAGACGATCACAAATTTCATCCATCCATCATTTTTTATTTTTTATTCATTTATTTATTTCTTTTCACAAACATTTTATATCTTGTGTTATTATATACATTTTTAGTCCCTAATTTTACTATAGTCGTTAGAGAATTTTCACATAAAGTACCCCTATTATTGTTCCTATTTTTGATAATCCTTTTTTGGATAATCCTTTTTCACCCATGCTCCATTGACGATTTAACATATTTGTATATTCATATATGTCTTACCAATCCTCAGTTTTTATACTGATTTACACACTATGAAATAAGGTTTTATCTTTTCTAACCAGTATGTGTGGTCAATACAGACTTGCTTTCATAAATTCCCACACACAAACAAAATTTATTAGATACACATAAGTTAATTTCAACACTTACCAGTAAACCACTTTTTTCATCATTGCGTGTTTCGTAAAAAATGTCCATATTGCTTGAACAATGTCCACCCCACTATCTAGTGTTTAAACCTTATTCAAACATTGGGCACTTTTGAATATATAGAAAAAGCATATTTCCCAATAAAAAATATTTTTTCCTTTAGACGAGTTATTCCTTTAGGAAACATTTTTATATTTTGTATATTTTTAATATACTAAGCAGTTTGTTGGTGATTGCAGAATTTGCACAAATTACTTTCAGTTACAAATGTTACAAAATTTGCACAAATTACTTTCATTATTTTTATGAGGATCCTGCTCCAAATGAGCCTCGCTCGTGGCAGTGTCCGGTTTTTATATTTAATAAAATGGGAATTGTAATCAATTTCATGTTTTTTTGAACATCAAATATAAATTTTTTACGTAGTTTTTCAACATACTCAATTATATAAATATGTCCTACAGACTATCCTGCGGTCCAAAAAATATTGTAGAATTTGTTTTTACATGATTGCAATTTTTAACAATAACTATCATCTTTGTTATTGTATTTATTTGTTTTTTAACTTGTCTTTTAAATTGTTTTTAATATAAAACTAGATGGCGATACCAATAAATTGATGCAGGTTCTCATCAAGGATTGGATGCTTTGAAATTTCAACTGACCAATAGGATTTTATGTTAGGTTTTATAAGTTGTATTGTAAGTTGATACCAGTTTGCCTGAAGAAACGACCAGTAATTAGGTTGAGAAATGCATTGCAACTGTTCTCAAACATTGTATTATACACTTTGGGTTGTTGTTACACCCTAGTTTTTATTGTTGTGATTTTATTAAAACTTTTAATCATGACAATGGAAGCCTGAGCCTTTTATGTCCTGAGCTGATACCAGGAGCCACAAAGAGGAGCATTATCCTGTACCAAGGACCAGTGAGCTGGGATACTGAGAGATCCCAGTCTGTTTGACTCAGCACAATAGGATGCTGCCACCTTTTGAGACAAGCAGCCGAGTGTTCCAGTCCATCCTGCACATCGTACGATGCCGCTTGCAGCTGATTATCAAGCTTCTAAATACTGCTTCCAGTAACAGACCCGGTACTGCCTGAGAAGTTGCTACGGAGCCTTTCATCGTCACAGTGGTACTGGTGACCAGTGAGCTGACCACTGCAAGTGCCAGCCTGCAATTGTAGCACTTAGTTTCACACAAGTGCCACTACCATTGTGAGTAGTTTTCTTACCTTTTGTGTGTGATTTGTTTTTTAACAGAATTTACTATGAGGCGCCCCTTTCTCCATGAGAAATACTTGTATGCCCTTTGGAGAAATTGAGCTAGATCTTAATGCTAATGCTGGGGGAATCTGTTATGCAAAAGATAATGTATTTTTTCTCTATTAAGGTTTTATCTAGACTACCTTGCAGCTGATGGCTTCACGCAAGGTCAAGTAATCAATAATAAAGCGGGAATGTGCAAGCATGATGATAGCTCACAACAATTAGTGTCAGTTAGGACATTCTGTAACAATTATAAATGTTTTGCTGCTGTAATAACAAGTAATAGGTTTTGACAGACTTATCCTGATACAAGAAATGCAAAGGATGTTGCTAGAAGAGGCTAGAGAATAGCAACAGTGAAACCAGAAAAACCTTAAGGGGTAGTTCATTCTTATTTTTGTTTATTATTATTATTATCGGTTATTTGTAGAGCGCCAACAGATTTTGATAAAATAGTGATATAGTTACATGATGGACCCTTAGAAGCTAGGGAAGCCCTTGGGTACTAGGGTTATGCATTGGGTGCTAGGGGATGGTTGTCATGTAGACGTCCTTTGGGTGCTGGGATCTGGGAGGAAGGGAGTTAATTTATTGACAGCTAAGTGATGAGGTTTTAAAGATAGTACAAAGTTGCAGAACTCATTGAACAGACTGCCATTTCAAAACCTCACTCTCACTGTACATAATAACAAGGCTTCTCTATAACTTTAACAGTGTTTAAAACAAACAAGATTGAAGGGCAAATAATTAACTCCCAAGCAGGACAATGCAATTCTCAAGAGAAACCCCATTCTAAAGACAAGAATACTGTACTTTACAATCACAAAAAATGTGAATATGAAATAAAAACAAAGATATTAAGAGGGCAATTGCTAAAGGCCATTTCTCAGTGTTGCAATCATGATTTCCGTTTTCTTGTGTTTCCTGCAGATCTCATTAGCTGTATGAGATATAACATATCTGTCTATTAAATACTTATACATTTATAAATGGCTGCCCCGCTTACTACCGAGGGACTATACAATAGTGGTGAATATAAGTTTAATGGATCTATTCTAGATCGTATTTTCATATACACATCTAAAATTGTATTTATCAAAAACAGTTAGTATAGACACTAACTAAAGTAAACACTTTCAAGCACTCCACCAAAATTAGTCAAAAGAGTGACTTGTGTAGTGCTATGTGAAATCAAAGAAGAATAAAAATAAAAATACATACATATATATATATATATATATATATATATATATATATATATATATATATATATATATATATATATATATATATATATATATATATATATATTGTAGGTCTTCATTAAACACACAAACATTTGAGAATTATCACACATTTTATAATAATCATTGTCCCGATTAATAAATCACAGTATCGGGGGCGGATCCAGCTGAGGTCGATCATGGCCGCTTTCTGAGAAGCTCCGGAGCTCATTCGGTCCGGAGGGGAGTCAAACAGGGGTGCTACACAAAATAAAATGCACCCTTTAGGCACATGAACGTACCGGAAACACAAAGGGAACGTTTCCCAACTTGCAGCGTCTCACCGGAGGTGTTAAAGCTGCAATTAGCAAAACGGAGGCCTTAAGGGGGTGACGTCACACAGGCCCCTGTGGAGTAGAGCACGGCAAGATAGCCACGCAGCAGCAGGAGGAGGTCGGATGTAACGGCCCAGCACAACAGATGGCGGTAAGAAAGTTCAAACTCACAGGCAAAGCCAAATAGATGACCCGTGAGCTTGACAGGTAGCATCACTCACAAGCATGCAGCAGAGCATACATGAACTGTACAATATATAATTGCAGTGCTGCTGGGACCAGTTTATGGCTTAAGACCCCTACTAAAACATAAAGGTATACTGTACACTATGCAGACCTCAATAAAAGATTGACAACTAAGGGGCTTGTAGTTCTAAATGGACATACCTTCTATCAGCACATTAATAGACCACAACCCCTACGTGCTATACATAGAGCCAAAGGCAAACAATCTCAATTAGGCACTGGTGGTTCCCCCCACCACATCATTACTAGCTCATGGCGGCACGTAATAAACAAAAAGGAGAAAAGGGTTCGAAATCTGTTGCTCCTACAACAAACAAGTTAAAAACATATTTCAAATCTTTCGAAGGGCCACGTTTTAGCACAATGGACACAACTTCATCTGACAGCACAGATGTACAAGGATATTCTTCTCCACATACTAGAAATCAAGAGATACCGCTCACAAAGGCTGACTTAAGTGCACTTCCCACGAAAGAAGATCTTTCCCACTTTATGGCCCAAGTAAATCAGGCCATCAAAAATGGCTTAACAGAGGTAAAACGGGAGGTTGCTGCATTGGGGCACAGAGTTATGCAATTAGAGAAGCAAACAGAGGAAACCTCCAAGACGTCAGATAACATGGCGATAGCTATAGAGCAACAAAACACAGCAATAATACAGTTGCAGGCCCAGGTTGAGGACCTCGACAACCGGGGCAGAAGGCAAAATCTTCGTATAAGAGGCGTTTCTGAACAAATATACCCTGCACAAATATCATCATACTTACAAAATGTATTCAAGTATCTGCTTGATTTGAAAGCGGAAGAAACCATACCAATAGACAGAGCACACAGGGCCCTGAGAGCACGTCCAACCAAAAATGTTCCATCTAGGGACATTATCCTATGCTGTCACAAGTTCTCAGATAAGGAAAGAATCCTACAGGCGGCAAGGAAAAAATCCCCAATAACATTCGGGGAAGACTCTATTCAAGTATATGCAGACCATAGCAACTTAACCCTCATGAAACGCAAGGAAGCCAGGTATTTAACCTAACATCTAACCGACCTCAACATACCTTATAGATGGGGATTCCCTTTTGCTATAAGGGTAATGAAAGAAGACAAAGTATTTGTGTATAGAGATCCAGAGGACTTGGAATCATTCTGTAAAGAACTAGGGATCCCACAGCCAACACTTCCATCTCTGAAAGATCTGGACTCTGGAAGCAAAGCCCAAAACAATCTACCGCCAAGACCGCAACGACCAGAGTGGTCTACAGTCTCCAAAAAGAAAAGGAATGCCCAAGTAAATTTCCAATTCAAGCTGGAGAAGAAGATGATCCTCCCTGAAACTGCTTAATATAGCATTTGAGTGGGGCGGAGCCAACTAGCAACCAAGATGGTCGCATGATATGAGAGCTCTGCACTACAAATAATCAAAAATGCCTTTTTGGCGTCTAACAGCCATAAAATAAAAAATATTTATTTAGTGGAGTGGTTACTACTTAGCAAGGACTTGTACACACTGGGTGGCTGATTTGGAGTCAGAAGACTTAGGATAAACTAAGCCCCTACATCGGAGCAGGCTGCACCGCACGGCAATTTACCGCCATTGATAAATATATACTCAGCGTGGTTAGCGACAATGGCCAGTATAACTTTCTGACAGCTGCCATATAGCACAGATTGAGTCAGCAGGAAGAGCTGTAAATCATTACACAACGATAGCACTGAAATTCAGCTGTTGAAGAAATACTCCACTTGCAGGTAGCCATCATGCTACTAGTCACGTTAAAGGAAGAAATCACGCAGATCCTGCAGATACACTTTGCGAGGTTGGAGCATGCGATGCTGGAAGCTTTTGGGACTGTTCTTATAGATGGAGTGACAAGTTTGCCCCAGGTAACTACAACTACAGCAGAGGTAAACCCGTCGCCATTAGAGACGGATAACACTAACCACGTGGCTGCTCCCCATGGTGGCGAAGACTCCCATGACCACCATGACATGGTATTAGCCGTGAAAGAAGGTCCACAGTATGCCGATGGGACAGCTGATGGGGTTCATCATGATCTACAATCAGGCTTGGTCCTGACACGGGTCGCATTTAAAGTGGTAAGACCCATGCAACTAACATTAAAATACGTTGTCTTTTTGCTGCCTATATACCCACCTAAGGCCCTGCTTTACAATTCCTCGGTTGGCAAGAGGTTGCTTGTGAGTCCTGGCAACCCATCAGAATGCTCATTAGAGCGGATACTTCAGCCGGGCACGGAAGTCAAGGTCCCTAAAGGCATTGGTTAAAGGGTCAGTCCTAAATTTTACCAAGATCACTGCACTTACTGAGGACTTCTGAGTGACTTTGGCTACGAAGGCAGCGTGTTTGCTTATTTCTGGACTGTCCATCATAAGTTGGCTTGACCTCGATGTTTCCTTCAAGCTTTTTTGTTATCT
This sequence comes from Bombina bombina, assembly GCF_027579735.1. NCBI lineage: Eukaryota > Metazoa > Chordata > Amphibia > Anura > Bombinatoridae > Bombina > Bombina bombina. The sequence continues at coordinate 610,332,443 of NC_069502.1, read as the reverse complement.
ATTAGTGTTTTGCAGTCTTACTCTCCAGTTTGTTTGTTACACACAAAAAGTACTTATTGAAATTTACCCTCATTGTCAGCATTTTACTATTACCAATTCAACTGCAGGGCTAAACATTTGTTACCTTAAAAGGCTTACTGCACCAGGTCTAAATTGTGATGAATGGACATATGGTATGTTTGACCACAATCCTAATTTCTCTCCAAGCATTTACTTTCCTTGAGAAGTTTAAGGGCATTTGCTGCACTATACATGTGTTTAATTTATAGGTTGCAAACAGTATTATACAAGCTGAGAAATGTAATGTCTATAACTGAGTACCAGCCTTTTCTTATGAAATAATTAAAATATCTTGTTATATGCTTTTTCATATCTATATATTAGCTATTATGCCCAACTAAGTGATCTCTGCTTGTTTATAAACCTCCTAAACATCCTTCCTCACTGCGTGCTGGGTTAAAATTTGCTGAGGTTTTAAGCTATATGTTATCCCTATATAAGTTGATATACTGAAGTCTTGTGAGACTATGGGGGATAGTTTCAGAGATGTATACAAGGATATTGTTGCTTTTATTTGAGGGTAAATTTATGTTTTACTATATTGCATATTGAAGTCTCTCTGTCCCTTGCCCTAAATGGTGGTAATATCAAATTGCCTGCTCATAACCAGAAAATGGTGTAGTTTTTGTGCATAACTGTTGCGCGGGAACTACACCATCTATAACAAGAGAGAAATATCCGTACTGTATTCCCTAGTATGCTTCCTATGCACAAGGAGGTACTTATTGGAATTTACCCCTGCCGTCAGTATATTACTTTTACCAACCTACCTATAGGGCTTGAACAATATAATTCTTTACTTTGATGTAGATATCGAGTGGATCCTCACTAAGGACCGGGTCTACTCCTATTAGCATTTATATAGAAGCTCAATAGCTACCCACATACCAGCTATATTCTGCCCTTTGCTCTAATCTCCCACAAGCCTGTTTTTAACATCATTATCTGCATATTTACAGTTACAGTTCTTTTATGTTTCTTATCTTAAAGGCCAATTTTATTATGTCATTTGGTGTATGGTTAAGTGATTTTTCTACTGTCCTAGCTTTTGTCTCACTAACCTATACAGGGAATGCTTGCGTATTTGCTGAACACTAGAGGTATTATCATGGAAGATATGTAATGTACTTAACTGCCTATTAGACCTTTATATTTATTGCTGCAGGGCATAGGGCCCGTGTCCTGTGGCAGACTTAATTTTTATGTCACTATGTTGTGAATAGGCGGAGATTGCCACCTAACAACCAGTCGCTCCCCATAAAGCTATGTGCTTGGCTTAGAAATGACTGATTAGATGGTTATTACCCCTTGCTTAATCTTATTGCTTTGTAAAAGCCTTGTGAGGTGCATGTACTAATTAAATCTATAAATGCTGTACGACTGCTCTACCTACATATCTTGACCTGGTAGCAGTTGGGCTATTATAGTGATTATATAGATTTCCATCTCACAGCTTGTGAAGTTTAGTCTTCACGACACTAGTGCTGTTATGGCTTTATTTTACACATCGTTCAGTATTTTGAGTTGACTGCAATTATAAGGTGTACCCCACATACCACAATTACTGGGTAAGACATGATTAACGTTAAGTACCTACGAAAAGAGGAGCTCCGGTTAAACATACATAATGACTTCCGTACCCCCCCATATTATAGTACTCAGGATAGGCTGGATTCATCCTGAGTCTTTAAAGCGGTTTCTCTCGTAACAAAACCGCAATTAACCTATGGTTTTAATGTTTATATCTCTACGTATTATATATAAGCAATATTGTGTTCACAAAATTTCAGCTATTCCAATAATGGTATTATCTAGAACTAATATTGTAAAAAGTCTGCATTTTCATATAAGAGATACTAGTTGGTGTTAACAATGTAATATTTTTTTTTTACTTCTTTATGGTTGCTATACCTTAGAGCTTATTGCTCATTTACTACATTTTCATATGCTATAGAATATATATGTATTATGTGAGCTTTATTTCTAATTGTTGCAAAACAAAGAAAAAGATTTGAAAATATGAGGTTCACTCTATACACACTTTCAACTATCCTGTGATGTAATCAGTATGATTGTATAATACTTCTCTCAAGACATCTGATGTGATTCTTATTTCTGTGTCATTGCAGTGGTTGATGTTTTGTTTATATTTTATTGTATATCAAACCTCAATAAAAAAATTATTTAAAAAAAAATAAAAAAATATAGCATTTGAGTTTTCTTGTGCTATAGAACTTTTGCTGGATGATAATGGCCTCATCGGTTCCACACGCAGTTAGACAGGACTCCTGCCTCTGGGACCAAGCCATGCTATCTATGGCAGCATGACAAAGACCACATGTTCATGTTTAAATGTTTTTTGATTAGTTAATTCTATCTGTATTTTACCTGCCTACATGCCTCTGATGTGATATATGGGACTTTTAAGTTTAGTAAAAGAGGCTGTGATGGTCAACTATACCTCTTTCCCCTCGTCTTTGCTACACCCCCTGGATGGCTCCCCTTCCCAGGGACTGAGCTGGCTATTTTCTTCTATTCCCTCCTTTCCTTTCATGGTCACCTGCTCTCTCCCTTCTCCCATTCTCTCCTTCCATACCCCCTCCCCTTCCCTTCCCCTTTCCCTCCTGTTGATGACAGAGTTTTGATGACTGTTATTGTAATGCAGATTATGATGATTTATTATGTTAATTTTGTTTTCTTTTTCATTGTACATGTCAGCCTCGTTTTGATAATGATGGGTTTGCCGCTCTACCTCATCCTGCTTCCTGTTATACAGGTATTCCTCCAGACCACTTCTGATGATCATACAACATCTTTACAGAGACAAAAACTAAGGGTAAGATCCACGCCTGACATCTCCCGAACACCCAATTACATTACATATGGCTGATACGTCATTCAGCATTATCTCACAAAACGTAAAGGGACTGAACTCACCTACGAAACGCTCGGTGGCACTCAGGTGTTTTGCTAAACACAAAAATTCAATCCTCTTTATCCAAGAAACACATTTTTTAGGTGCTGCTGAACCTAAGTTCACATCTAAATCCTTCCCGACAGGGTTCTTCAACTCTTGCCCAGATAAAAAAAAAAAACGGGGTGGGAATATTACTACATAGATCTATTCACTTTACAGTACAGAACAAAGTAACTGATGCAGAGGGTAGAATAATTATTTTAGTAGGTACCCTATTTAATAACCCAGTGACTTTGGTAAATGTGTATGCCCCCAATAGCAATAAGAAGAGATTCTTTAACCAGCTTTACAAACTAATAGCGGACAACAGAAAGGGTGCATTGATTGTTGGAGGAGATTTTAATGCTACCTTAGATCCCAAAATGGACTCCTCATCAGGTAACCCCCGGTCAAAACTAAGACCCCCGAATGCAGTGCTTAAAGGGACAGTCAGGTTTTATTACATTTTCATGATTCAGATACAGCATGTAATTTTAAACAACTTTCCAATTTACTTCCATTAAAAAAAATGTGCACAGTCTTTTATATTTACACTTTTTTTGAGTCACCAGCTCCTACTGAGCATGTGCAAGAACTCAGACTATACGTATATGCATTTGTGATTGGCTTATTGCTATCACATGGTACAGGGGGAGTGGAAATATATATAACTTTAAAATGTGTTAGAAAAGAATCTACTACTCATTTGAAATTCAGAGTAAATGCTATTGTATTGTCTTGTTATCTTGCATTTGTTGATTATGCAAATCTGCTGTGTTTACTGGTCCTTTAATGGTTTGACACAACTAGGACTGATAGACATTTGGAGAATACACCACCACACTAATAGAAACTACACTTTCTACTCTCACCCGTGGGCAGTTTATACCAGAATAGACTATCTATTGATTGACAGAAACCACCACTCACTAGTTACAGACTCGGACATATAACCAACCCCATGGTCGGATCATTCTCAGATTAGTATTGATCTGAAGTGGCCAGATCACCCACATACACCGTATATCTGGAGACTGGATAACTCTCTCTTACATGACACAATAATCAAGGGAAAACTGACAAAATCCATGAAAGAATATTTTCAGTTTAACGCCATTCCGGGCACTGACATACATACCACATGGAAAGCTCATAAAGCTGTCATTAGAGGAGAATGTATTAAACATTCAGCATACAGAAAAAAAACTTATAACGAAAAACTTAAGACCCTCACTTCTCAATTAAGAGACCTAGAACTTACACATAAGAATGCTCCGAATAACACTACTCTGCTAGCCCAATTGACTAAAATAAGAAAAGACCTCAATAATATGTTGATGAAGGAAGCCCAAAGAAAGGCCTCCAATACTAGGAAACTGTGCGCATATGAGGGAAATAGAGCAGGACCGTTACTCGCGAGACTTCTGAGGGCCCAAACTCTCAGATCAATGAACTGGTGACAACAGATCAAAAAAGTCTGTATGACAGTAAACAAATAGAGAATTATTTTAGTGTCTTCTACTCAAAACTGTACAACATAGAAAATAATCCAACACCTGATCACCTAGAACAAATGAAAGAATACATTAGAGGGGCAGACCTACCCACCTTAGATCAAACACAAAGAGAAGCCTTGGAAGCTCCTGTCTCTTTGACAGAAGTACTAAGAGTGATAAAAGACCTGCGCACTGGAAAAAGTCCTGGCCCAGATGGGTTCACTAGTTTATATTATAAAACCTTTAGAGACGTACTGGCCCCACATCTGTTAAACCTTTTCAACACCTTAGAGGACAACAGCACTTTATCAAAGGAAATGTTATTGGCACATATCTCAGTCATCCCAAAACCCAATAAAGACCCCACTGATCCCGGCAGTTATAGACCCATTTCCCTTCTAAATACAGATATTAAGATCCTGGGCAAGATATTAGCCAAAAGAATCAATATAATACTAAATACATTAATTCATACGGACCAGGTTGGTTTTGTCCCGGGGAGAGAGGCAAGGGGCAACACAATTAGAGCTGTTACCCTGTCCTCTTATGCTAAACATGTAGGGATCCCTGCTGTTCTTATAGCGATAGACGCCGAAAAGGCATTCGATCGTACTAATTGGATATTTCTAAAAGAAACACTTCTATCACAAGGTTTTGGCCCCAAAATGTTAAATCGCATTTTCAGTCTATACTCACAACCCACAGCAATGGTTAAAGCAAACGGAATGCTATCGGACCCTTTCAACATACATAACAGAACTAGGCAGGGCTGTCCTCTCTCACCCATATTGTTTATTTTGACTATGGAAGTATTAGCAACACACATAAGGCAAGACACAGAAAAAGGCGGTATCCCAGTAGGTCCACACAATTTTAAGATAGCTATGTATGCCAACGACATACTGTTCACAATCACAGATCCCCTAGCATCCATACCGAAAGTACTAAAGCAGCTAGATTATTTTGGCAAATTCTCTAATTTTGCAATCAACAAACAAAAATCAGAAATACTTAACCTATCTCTTACGCAGCCCGTTTTTTCAATCTATTAAGGACATTTGCCCTCTAAACCTACAAAGAAAATCCCTGAAATACTTAGGCATCCAACTCTCAGCTGAAGTGTCACAACTTTTTGATGAGAATTATTTGGCGCTTCTTCATAAAACACAATCAGGGCTCACTAATTGGGCAACAAAGCCGATTACTTGGTGGGGAAGGAATCAATGCATTAAAATGACCACACTGCCCAGGATCTTATATTTATTTCAGGCCCTACCCATCCCCATCCCGAAATGGTTTATGGCCCAACTTCAGAAACACATTAACCTTTTTGTTTGGGGTAAGATTAAACCAAGGGTATGTAGGGACAGCCTATATAGAACGGGTGACAATGGAGGGCTAGGTCTACCTTGTATAGCGGACTACCTGGACGCAATAACACTACAAAGGGTAATAGATTGGCACAGATCCAAAGACTCAAAAGCCTGGGTAGCAATAGACTCGCATATACTTAAAGTCCCTGAAATCTGTGCACTATGTTGGGTTCCCAGAGACCTTAGACCACCTCAATGTGCTGATTTACTGATACACCGGGGAGTGTTTGATTCCTGGGATTCCATCTTAATAAGACAGAAACATATCTCAAGTGCCCGCTCACCAATGTTCCCAATTCCCAGGAATGCAGAGCTGATAGGAGGACTAGATAGAGGCCAAAAGAGACTGAAAGAATGGGACTATACAACCCCATTAAAAGAATTTCTATCAAAGGGGAGGGTGAAGAGGAGGGAGGATCTAGCTGAAGTGGCAGGAGGTAGTTACTCAAGTTGGTTAAAATACTCCCAAATCTCACACTTTATACACACTTCACCCCATAGACCAGATTACTTAAGAGAACCCACACAGTTTGAAAATGACTGTGCCATGCAGGGTCAGGCAAGACACTCACTATCAATGGCAAAAACAATGATACAAGCTGCACATACTAATCAGCTTCCTTCTTATACGCGTAATTGGCAGACTGACTTAGGGATAGACATAACGAAGGAGGAATGGCAAAAAAATTTCACAAATACCTGAAAAGCTTCGACATCCCCCCAGGCCCTAGAACTAAACTTTAAGGTTTTGTCACGTTGGTACCTTACCCCTGTCAGAATCCATTTACCCTGATACTGGGGGGAGATGCTGGAGGGGATGTGGGCACAGAGGAAGCTACCTCCACATGTGGTTGGAATGCCCTAAAGTGCGACCCCTATGGGAGGGAATGGAACAGTTCTTTTGCACCCTCTTTTCCATAGAGTTGACGCTAAATTCTAGAATGGCTTTACTAAATGACCTGCCTAGACTTCCTTGCAAACTTAGATCAATCATTCTGCAAATAGGCCTCACAGGAGCCAAGGCACTAATATCCTTACATTGGAAAACACCACACACACCCACCCTATCAAATTGGACTGAAAAAGTCACAGACTTAATGATGCTAGAAGAATTTGGTTATACAAAAAGGAACAAACTAAATTTCCTAGCTGACGTAAGATTCATATGGGAAGAAGGGTTACAAATCATGACCAAAGATTCGAGGGCGGATGCTACTGACACCAATGACTGACAAAATACATCCAAACTCACCTAGGCCTTCATCCCTACTTCCTCTTTTCTTTCCTGTCCGACACCTTTCCTGAGCGGCAAACCCAAGAAATGTTTTGAGTCATTGCATTTTACGGTTGGAGAAATTTCTTCTTTTTGGCAATAGAACTATTATACCAAGTATCAAAAAGTAAGGAGAGAGGAGTAGAGCTGTAGAGTAATGTTTTCTTAGGCTGACAGTTTTAGTTTTGGTTACTAATGATTATAGAGTAATCATAGTATATTATTTGTACTTTGACATTTCTCTTTTGTTGATAATATTAACATTAGTTTATCATTTGAATGATGTATATAGCTTAAGAGCATTCCTAGTGACTAAACTGAGATACAACTGTTGCAACTCTTATTGTAAAACCTTGATATGCATCTTGAATAATCGCCATTTGATATCTTGTTGTATGAGGTAAACTTAAATAAAAACCGTTTTACACAATAAATAAATAAATAAATCACAGTATCCATATGGATTATATATAGGCTAGTCTAGATTGTGACAAATCCTTTAACCATAATTATTTGTCCGTATCAAAAGAATTATAATATAAAATACACATACAGACATTATTTTGAAGAGTATAACTACATTTTATTTTATTCACATTTTTAATTTTAAGAATACATATCTTATAATAAAAGTTAAGTTTTATCTGCATTCCTTAGTGCCATACAGTGAATCTGAGGTAATCATACCTCTAGTTTTTTCAACGTCATCAGCCTCAAATTCACCCTTTTGACTAAATTTGGTGGAGTTCTTGAAAGTGTATACTTTAGTTAGTGTCTATACTGTTTTTGATCAATGCAATTTATATACACAGGACCAGTTCCTGTGAATCCAATATCAGTAACACTAATATAATATAAGAAAAATATAAAATGCAAATAAGGATAATGAGGGATACCCAAATATAATACAGAGTATCTTTGATTTTCAATTAGTACATCTAAAATGGTGTCTGTAACCATTTCAGAGTGTTTTACACATGCACAAGATAAAATAATTATTCTTGTAATGCACACAAACATGTTGAAAAGGCCCGTCTTGCACTCTGTCAACACCCATTGTGTATTTAATTTGATGTGTCCATTTTGTTGCCAAAATAAAGTACAAAACATGTGGTTGTGGGGATTGTGATCGCAGAAGTTATTGCTGTCCATAAATCTTACAGGGGATTATCCCACTATCTGCTCAGATCCAATCTGAACATTTCCCAATACAGAAATGGTATTTGGATTGTGATTGTGAAAACTCTGATTGGGAGCCAAAAAGAAAATGCCGGTAAAGAAGATCAGAAATTTTGGAATTGATCCCTGTACTTGTTGGTAAAATATTACAAAAAAGAAGCTTAAAGTTTTTATCTCCAAAAAAGCAACGGGCACCAACATATTGTAACCCAGGTTTTCTTCTCCACTGAGGTCAGTTAGGGTCAGTCATAAATGAATCACTGGAGTGTACAACCAATGACTCATATGGAGTCTGTACTCCAGCTTTTAACAGGAACTGGAATTCCCACAATTTTCTGAATTAAATTACAGGAAAGGGGGCAAAATAATCAATGAAAGATTTATACTTCATATAATGAAAAATGTTATATTGCAATCTCAAATTGTTTAATGTCCCTTTAACTCTTCCATTATGATTTACAGAAAAACACACAAAATGTATAGAAAAGCAAAGTGCAGCAGAAGTAGGATATGTATTATCCATAATGTTAACTATGGTTTTTTTTGCATCACTAGTTAAAAAAAAGTTATTGGTGTTCATTAATAGCATTACTTGACTACTAATAGCACATCATCTACAACCAATTTCTGTGTAATTACACACGTTTGTACAAGTATATCAGCAGATCTCTGTCAGCTGCTGTATGATATGGAACTTGCTTTGCAAAGTTATGAAATAAGTCTGTATTTACCTATAGGATTAAACATTCAACAATAATGCAACTTTTTAATGACTTTGTTAAATATGATTTATGTTTTTATGTGACGTATCATCTTTAATAAATGTATTTATTGTTTTGCACTTTTTTTTCTCTACCAATAATTGTGTTGTGTATTCTCACTTGTACTTGAATTGGCATTAGAAACATAGATACTGCGGTACCCCATGTTTAGTATCATGAAAGAAGCTGGCCTCTATTTGCTCTATAAATGACAAGCCAATCGATTGGTGCCCTTCTTCCCTATAGATGCTGCTTGTTTCTTCTTTTTAGTGAAGAGACTAAAAGAAAAAAAAAACAGAGACATTTTCTTTCACACGAGCCCCTCAGAATTACAGTTCATGAACTATTCAATAAACTGACCGGCCTGAGCCTCCCCTTCAACGGCCTAATCAAAGGGGAGGATCTATGTGTTTTGTTGCTTGTCAAAAACAATCAGTGCTCGGCCCATTACATTTGCAGCACGTCGCTCTTTAATTGGTGTAACACACTGGGAGCTGAAAAGAAGAAAGTCCCACAAAAGAGCGTGAGTGAATGAACCCTGACTCACATAAAAATACTCTTCAGAAGTTCAGTGCTGGACACTAACGAGGAGGTATAGAGTTAGTTTGAAAAGGGGTTAAGTTCAGCAGTGTGCTACCTTGAAGATTCTTCGTACAAAGTAATGATAGCATTGACAGCTATTAAAATAGTGCATGATGAACCCTCTCATACCACTCATGGAATCATGATCATAACAATATATTATTATTATTTTTCATAAATAGTGCTGGTTTGTTCTACTGTAAAAACAGAACATTTCCCTTCACAAACATCTACATTAAAAATATATATATCATAATTTAAGTAAAATACCCCACAATTTCTAGTCTTTTTTTCTTTAATGCATTTATTTCTAATACATCCATTGGTTGACTAACTTTTGCCATTTAGGGTCAACCGAGTCTTTTAGAAAAGTTTATCTAAATATATTTCTACGAAATTCTCCACTAAAATTTATGAGGATTTTTTTTTTACAGATAAATCATTTGATACGGTTTTCTAAAGTATTGTGATTAACCATTTCTTATTATGCTGCTTTATGCAGAATGCTGCGGTCATCCTTAGAATTAAATCTGGCTTTGAAATGAGGCATTTTAAATATGTATTATTTTTATTTTTATTTTTTTGTAATCTACTAGTTATATTTATCAAGCATGCAATATGATTTACTAATAATAAACTAATAATGTACAATTTAATAAAAAATAAATTATACGATAAAGCTGAAACATTGCAGTTGTAAGATTGTCACTAGAATCATTAATGTGCAAAATGCTAAAGTAATCTGATTTGAAAAAGCAGAATAAGAAGGTGAAGCACTGGAGTCTTTGCCCTGACAGGATTGATTAGTGTGATCTGCATGGAATAATTAAAAAGAAATCTAGTGTCACAAAGTGACCTGCTTTTTTTTCTGTGAACCACACACTTAGCTAGTATGTCTGAGTTAGCCCCTGTCACATGGGGTTTTATTCACTAGAGCTGAAGAAGTCAGATTCCAGCATTCTGCCTCAGAGATTATGAGTTTGCTACTAGCACCACACAAATCAACAATAAAAATATATAAACATGGAACATTTAAACATTTTTGTGCTAAAATTTACATTGTGTGTTAGTGGATTTTTTTCCCTACAATTAGAACTGTTTTATTATTTAACATTTTAAAGTGTAAAGTGTTTAAAATTATTTTTTTAAGCCTGAGATAAATTTTATTCTGGTCCCAGACATGATCACTTTAAATAGATTGCCCCAGTCTGTATAATGTATTCAGTTTATAGCTAGAACCATAACCTGAAGTGATATAACTTTTTTCATGTGAATCTGAGAAAAACAAATTGGCATTACATTTTCAGTTTTCCAAAATCTATTCCCTTATTTCATTATCTCACATTTCACTGCCCCTTCTGTTGTTTTATAAAACCCCTCTCTTATCTTATTAACCCTCTGCTGACTATTTAACCCATCCCCTTATTCACTTTCCCTTCTCTCATTTAATTAACCCCTTTCTTTTATTGTATTAACCCTTTACTTTCATTTAATTATTGCTGCACATCATTTCACAAACCTCTCCCTTAAAGGACCAGTCAACACAGTAGATTTGCATAATCAACAAATGTAAGATAACAAGACAATACAATAGCACTTAGTCTGAACTTTAAATGAGTAATAGATTATTTTTCTGACAATTTTAAGTTATGTCTTTTTCCACTCCCCCTGTACCGTGGGACAGCCATCAGTCAATCATAAATGCATACACGTACCATGTGACAGCAATCAGCCATTCACAAATGCATACAGGCTTATTCTTGCACATGCTCAGTAGGAGCTGGTGACTCAAAAAGTTTAAATATAAAAAGACTGTGCACATTTTGTTAATGGAAGTATATTGGAAAGTTGTTTAAAATTGCATGCTCTCTCTCAATAATGAAAGGTTAATTTTGATTGAGTGTAAAATCGTGAAAACTCAAAGTACAAAACGTACATAGTGTAAGTAATCTTTATTGTAAAAACAAAAATTCTCATTCCAATATATTAGAGTTTTCAAACTGGTTTTAAAGGACTACTAAACACAGCAGAACTGAATAATCAACCAAATACATAACAATAAGACAATGCAATAGCACTTACTTTGAATTTGAAATGAGCAGTAGAATATTTTCTGGCAAATGTCAAATTAAATCCAATTTTCCTTCACTTCTGTATCATGTCACAGCCATTAGCCAATCAGAAAATGCATATACTTATATACTGTGTACTTTAGCACCTGCTCAGTAGGATCTGGAGCCAAAGATAGTGTGCAGATAAAAATAATGTGCACATTTTGATAATGGAAGTATATTGGAAAGATTTTTATTTTTTTTAATTGCATGCTTTATCTGAATCATGAAACATTAATTTTGACTTTAGTGGTTCTTTTTAACTTTATTTTCTCTGCCATTTCAACCCATTAAAAGTGCCACTGACTGAATTAATTTAACACACATTAAACAGTTTGAGGTTGTAATATAAAATGTTTAAAGGAACAGTAAAGTCAAAATTAAGCTGTCAATTAAAATAAAGCAGGACATTTTATACAACTTTCCATGTTACTTTATTATCTTGGTTTAATTTGAAGGGCCAGTCTACTCCAGAATTTGTATTGTTTAAAAAGATAGATAATCCCTTTATTACCCATTCCTCCATTTTGCATTACCAATACGGTTATATTAATATAATTATTACCTCTGTGATTACCTTGTATCTAAGCCTCTGCAGACCCTTATTTCAGTTCTTTTGACAGACTTGCATTTTAGCCAATCAGTGCCCTCTTATAAGTAACTCCATGGGCATGAGCACAATGTTATCTATATGGCACACATGAACTAACACCCTCTAGCCGTGAAAGACTATCAAGTGCTTTGAGATATCAGGCGGCCTTCAAGGGCTTTGAAATTAGCATATGAGCCTACCTAGGTTTGACTTTCGATAAAGAATACCAAGACAGTACAAAGCAAATTTGATGATAAAAGTGAATTGGAAAGTTGTTTAAAATTGCATGCCCTATCTAATTCATGAAAGTTTAATTTTGACTAGACTGTCCCTTTAATAAAGAGTAGTCTCAGGAGCAGCAATGTACTACTGGGAGTTAGCTGAGCACATCAAGTGAGCCAATGACAAAAGTGATGTGCAGCCAACATTCACCAGCTAGCTCTCAGAAGTGCACTGCTGCCCCTGAGCCTACCTAGGTATGCTCTACAACAAAGGATTCCAAGTGAATGAAGCAAATGTTATAATTTAGCCAAAATTGCATGTTCTATCTCAATCATGAATGTCATGTTGTGACTTTAATGTCCCTTTAATTATGCATAGTAAAACAACTTTGCAACATACTTTCATTATTTATTTTCTTCCCTCATTTTCTATTACTTAACTTTTAATAAAGAGTTTTACAATTCTGAGAATCTACAGAAAGTATCACAAGCCTAGTCCTGTCCCTAATTGTTTATCAGATATAAAACAGCAAAACAATGGAACATTTGCTAACAAAATGACAATGCCTAATTCTGTCCACTCCAGATCCGCTCTCTTTATGACCTCTCTAGAGAGTGTGGGACAATTCACTTTTTTTTTTACAAATCTGTGCTATTTGGCTTCACTGAGGTAAAAATATGTTTTCTGTACATGTGCAGTATAATAAAAAAACATAATGGCTGTACCACCTGAAGAGTACAATTGTCTCAAATTGCCATATGTACAGGGGAATATTGTAAGATGTATAAAAAAATGTAATGACGCTATTCTTAAATGATCATTTTAAATAGGGATGTGGGTCACGATCACATATGTTGCGACGGCCGCAAAACTCTGCGTCTGCAATTTTTAGTCTAATTGAGCGATCACATATACGGCGCAGCAGACAAGTTAGATGCTATATATGACACGACGGCCGCAGTTTTTAATCACATAAACTAACAAAGAACTGGCGTCGCCAGTCGGTATCACATATTCAGCGTCAGGACTTATGAGCGCAGAATGGAGATATTTTACTCCATTTTTACCTCAGTGCCTTGCACTGAGTATAAAAGTACCGTAACTCCTTGGAAGCCTTAACAAACACCTAATGCATGCGCAATATCAATTCTTAAACCGGCCTCTCCCCACATCGCAATGTCTAATAAATATATTAACCCCTAAACCACCACCCAACAATGCAAACTAACTAATAAACATATTAACCCCTAAACCGCAATACCCGCATAACACAAACAACGTAATAAACATATTAACCCCTAATCCGCCAAGCTCCCACAACAAAAAGTATCTAATTACACTATAAACCCTTAATCCGCCAACCCCCACAATGCAAAGTATCTAATTACACTATTAACTCCTAAACCACCAGCCCCCACAGCGCAAAGGATCTAATAAAACTATTAACCTCTAAACTGCCAACCCCTCACAACAGAAAGTATTAACTTAATAACTAAGCCCCCTAACCTAACACCCCCTAACTTCACCCCAATTAAAATATACTTACATAAAATAAAAAAATACTAACAACATTAAAAATTATTAAAAGGGTTACAAAAAAATAAAAAACCTAAATTACTAAAAAAAAAAAAAACATTACCCAAAATAAAAAAAACTAACATTACATAAAAAAAAACTAACATTACATAAAAAACCCTCTAAGATTACAAAAAAGCTTAGATTTCGAAAAATAAAAAACCCTAACATTACAGAAAATAACAAAATATTATCCAAAATAAAAAAGTTATTCCTAATCTAATACTCCCATTAAAAAAAAAAACACCCCAAAATAAAAAAACGAATCTATAATAAATTTCCAATAGCCCTTAATAGGGCCTTTTGTAGGGCATTGCCTTAAATTTAACAGCTATTTTGCAAAAAAAAAAAAAAAATACAAAGTACCCCCTAACATTTCAACACCCCACCCCCTAACCCCCCAAAATAAAAAAAATAAATAAAAAAAAATAACTAAAAAAAACAACTAATCTACCCATTGCCCCTAAATGGGCATTTGTATGGGCATTGCCCTTAAAAGGGCATTCAGCTCTTTTTTAGCCCATAAAAAAGCCCTAATCTAAAAAAAAAAAAAAACTAACACTAACCTCAAAATAGATACTCACCATTGCTAAATTCCGGCAATCCATCTTCTTCCCGGTGGCGAAAGTTCTTCATCCAGGCAGCTCCATCTTCATCCATCGCGGGTCCATCTTCTATCTTCTTCGTCGGAGGTGTGGAACTGGAGCGGTCGTCGGAGGGGCAGAGCCGGAGTGGTCGTCAGAGGCGGGGTCATCGTCGACGCAGAGATCATCTTCATGTGATCGTCCGCCACACACTGAATCTTGAATGCAAGGTACCCCTTTTATATTGTGGTACCCTTGCATTCCTATTGACTGAAAAATTCAAATCAGCCAATAGGATGTAAGCAGCTCTCATCCTATTGGCTGATTTGAATTTTTTTACTCCAACGACCGCTCTGGCTCAATTTGGCCACATCTGCTTGTGTATATATGTACGTACACACACCCAGGGGGGTAAATCACCATAAAACAAGCTATTGAGCTGGTTGTTTGTTCCTGAGAGTGCACTTCTCTCTCTATGTATTATGTCTACCTATGGAAAAAAGGGGCAACCAGATGTGGACTCCTTGCTCATTATTCTTAGAGGAATATGGCTGTACCTGACTGATGAGGCCCAATGAAGGACGAAACGATCATCGGGGGTTGCCGTGTTCCTTTTACAGAGACGAATTGCCTGGTATTTCGCCGCTGGACTGACCTTAATAGGCAGGATCAGACTGAGATACTACTCTATGAAAAGCAGATAAAGAGATATTTTGTATTTGAAACAGCAGGTTGTGCTTATTGTATGGGGCACTTGTAAAGCACAGCTAATTACCCGTAAGGGTCTCAAGGCGCTGCTCATTTTATCAACCTCAGAAGGATGAAAGGCTGAGTGGACCTCGCCAGGGATCGAACCTGCAACCCTTGGTTGCTACAGAGCTCAGCCACAGTGCCTTAACATGCTGAGCTAATAATTAGCATTTCAATACCTAACTATTAGGCTCTGTGTATAGACAAAGATAACGGTAGCAGGTCTGCCTTACCTGCAAGCTCAGCCCATTTATATGAGCATATACTTGAGAACAATATGTAATGGTTCAATGAGCAAAAACTATAATTTCAAATACAAAAATACACATGAAGGAACAATTTCCCATGCATTGATTTAATACAATGCAGTAGTAATGTGGAAAACATTAAGGGAAATACATTTAATAGAGGGTTTTGCTTGTTGGGATATAACATTGAAATTGAAGATTTACAGCCATGTCTAGCACTTAAAGGGACACTGAATCCAATTTTTTTTTTCTTTCGTGATTCAGATAGAGCATGCAATTTTAAGCAACTTTCTAATTGACTCCAATTATAAATTTTGGTTCAGTACTCTGGACAGCACTTTTTTATTGGTGGATGAATTTATCCAACAATCAGCAAGAACTACCCAAGTTGTTCACCAAAAATGGGCCGGCATCTAAACTTACATTCTTGCATTTCAAATAAAGATATAGAATGATAAAAATGTGATAATAGGTGTAAATTAGAAAGCTGCTTAAAATTACATGCTCTATCTGAATAACGAAAGAAAAAAATTGGGTTCAGTGTCCCTTTAAGGGATTAAATAAATACCAATAGGAAAAGATTAGCAGCCTTCACCTAGATGCAGTTAAAAAGTCCAATATTTATTGTATTAAAAGTATACATATAATTTTCAAGTTCATGTTATACCAACAAATGATGTGACGCGTTTCCTGTGCCACCAGGCACAATTACTCAGAGATCCAATTTAAGGGGTTAATACAACTTGCCTCAATTGCTACTGCTGCAGTGAGGGAAACAACATTACTGCAAAAATGAATTCTCCCCAGTAATTTATGTGGCCGCAATGTTATCTTTTAGACAACAAGAACATTATTCAGATGATATCAGATGTAGTAATAGAATTTGCCATTAGTAGAAATCTGAAATACTTAAAATGTTGTGCAGTTTACTATCATTAATAATTGTGTCTGCTTTCTCTGTAATTTAAGTCTGAAAATTAGTGTTTTCCCTTTTTACCAGAGTGGCTAGAGCTCAGACTTCAGAATCATACCATACAACATTCTACACAGTGACTGCTTGAGCAGTCTTGTCACTTATATATATCTGTCCATCTCTGACTAGCCACAGCAGAGAAGATAAGACTAACAATACTCAGAAGAGGTTTATCAGTTTGTAATGTCCCTGAACTGCGCTCATATGTTCTATTCATAGAAAGAAAGATAGACTGATGATAGATGATAGATAGATAGATAGATAGATAGATAGATAGATAGATAGATAGATAGATAGATAGATAGATAGATATAGATAGATATTAGATCTGATCAAGTTTCTACATACATTCACTGTGTATATTTAGATGCTTTATAACTTTATATTCTTTATCAAGTACTGAGGAAGTTATGGTGGACATTATCATTATTATGTATGATGCATAGTATTGCATTAAATTATATGTTATTCATACCTATTCAGGGAAATAGTGGTATATTTCAAATTAAATTAAAAAAAGTCAGAACAATGTTAAATGATATAGCTGTATAGAGTTCAGTGTTCTCAATGTCCTAGCAGCCAAATGCTATCCAAACTATAGCTGATTGGTTCACATTAAAACCCCAACTTCTGCTCTTTTGGGCTAAACTGCAGTAATTTTAAGACCTGGAAAGCGTTAAGATGAGACCTATAATGTACCCACACACTTTGCACTTGCAGCAAGGGTTATTTGTATTAAAGGAAAACTTTAAAGTAATTTGGAAGTCTCCTTCCCAGTGAATATATTTAGCCTCCAGATACTTTTCTTTTTTGCATAGGCTTCATGGGTTTCTCTGGCACAAATCAGGTCTTCTAGGCACAGAATGGGCAATCCCTTGATCCCCATCAATTGTCACCCAGAGCTTGGGCCACTTTGACCGCAAATAGTGGGGAAGTCAGAGCTAATCCTTTGGAGGAACCACGGGAAAAGAAAGGCAACAATAACCAAGTCAAGCGTAAAAAATGAAAGAGAAATCTCTATTATCACTCACTACATTTCCCAGCGATGTACTGAGAAAATCAGCTAGTTGATGATTCGAGTCAGACTCCCAGAGAGGAATCTGAGGTCGTGCTGGGTTGGTAGACTCACACGATGCAAGGAGCAATATCATAGAGCAAAAGGCCTCTTCATTTACCAAATCCCCCCTTACATCCACCATAACCATTAAATACAGCCTGACTTTATTCTGTATGAAGCAAAAAAGGAGAAAAAGAGCTCACTCATTGAGGTTTAAAGAAATGTTCTAAGAGCTTAGAGGGACACTGCTGAGCAAAGAAATTAGGATAGCTCACACTGATATACATACTCTGATCAAATACATATATGCATGTACAAAGGTCCTTGTACACATATTGCATATTCATAAATGGCATATATAAGCTAAGCATTATGTGGAAAAAAAAAATAGAATTGTAATAAAATAATTGTACATCAAGAAACAACTACTACTAGACTTGTATAAAATATCACTGTTTTTATATATATAAAACCATTATTACATTTAGAGTTATACAAATCGCTATTAAAAGGAAGAACTGCAGAACTTGACATCTGTGTATATACCTTGTAGATAATCATAAGATACTATACAAAAAAAAGTTTGCTATATGTACCAGGATATCTATTGGACGTTTGTAACATAGGCTGGTGCACTGCAATAACAAGAAAGAGGTTATGACAGACAACATATTTTCAAATCTTCATGTCACAAAAACCCCAACACAACTCCCAGTTGGCAGTCAACCTATCCTCCTGAAAATAAACTCCTTATTCCGCCCCATTACTTTGCTAAATTTTACACATGCACATTATCCAAGAGCAAGGATTTCCCAGCAAACCTTCCTGTTTATATGTGCAGGGATCAGCCAGTTTAATAGCTGCAGGATATAAAAAGAAGAAACAGCAAGACTTTTTTTAAGAGTCTGCAAGCATTTACACGCTGACACCTACAATTATCCCAAATAAGGCTGTGATCCCTATGCTTCTGAGCCAAAGAAACCTAGTGTGTATTAGGATTCCTAGCAGACAATAGGGATGTCAAGTGTTCTTTGGACTGATTGGTTTAGGGAACCGAAACAACTTCATTCTTTAAAAAAAAAATATATGTTTTTTATTTTATTTCAATCTATTCTTTTGGCCTGTAATAAAACTAGGCACTTTAAAATGTGCCAAAAATCAGATCAGACACGTCTGCTCGAAGGGAAATCATGTTAACCAAAAACAGAGAAACAGTCAAGTAATTCAAGAACTAGGAGATTGGAGTGATGCCTTTATCTCATAAAAGGGTCTTGGGCTTTTTGCATGTTAATAGCCATTTCTATAGAAGGTGAAATTATAAATGAAGAATAGTCAGTCATGAAAATGAGTGGTAGTGGGTACATAAACTGGACATATTTACTATGTTTAATAATGCATCTTCAACACATAAAGTTACTTAGAATAAATAAATGTCTGTGTATTGATTGCTAAGAAGGCTATATCATCTGATGTGACTGACTTGCAGCTTGCAGTTATTGTGGGGCCAAATGATTTCACTATACAGCTGCAGCAGAAAGGATTCTCAATCTCCCCACAAGCTGATGCTGTGTGACCCGTAAAGAGGGCAAATCCTGGCATGGCTTAGCAGACAGAGAATTCCCACATCTGGGGTTAGAAAGCCAGGGCTGCTCCGCAGTGTACATCAGAGGGAGAGCTTATACTTAACCTCTCCCCCCCCCCCCCCATACATGTTATCTAATCTGCACCTTACATCTATATTCTTTAACTACTCACTTGTAAAAGCTGATTATTCAGACCATAAGTCACCTTGCTAGATCTTTTTCCATTTAAATGTACCATTCACAGAAGGCAATGCTTTTTTGGGGGATTAATCATTTAAAAACAAAATAAATAAATAATGCTATACCATATCTACATTTTTGAAATTCAATATGCAGTTGATTGAAAAAAGGGTATACAGTTTGAATCCTGCTATATTTGTGCTGGTTACATTGTTATTTGATGTAATCTGTTCTCGAGTTTGCATCTGTTTAGTTATTATAGGGCATTATTGGCCCTGGAGTTCTAATGAAGCTATCCAGTGCTTATGTCTGCCCCCCCCCCCCCCCACACACACACACACTTTTCCTCTACCGCCCCTCATCTGCACCACACTAAGTGGTAGCTCAATAATGATCCATCTCTGTGGACCCCATGAATATTCTTCATTTTCCCAGGCAGCAATATGCTGGTCGTTTGGAGATAATGAGACCAGAGCAATGTTTCTTGCACATCCTGACATTGCTACTTGGACTACAAACTTTCATTATTATCCTATCAGATGCCAGAGAGGGCTACAGCAAATTGTGAGTTTAGCGCCAACTCCTGTGATGTTTTGTGCATTAATATATTAGGGGCCATTTGCAAGATAGTGTGTTTTTATATGGCTGCAGAACTTCGGAGATGGGAAAGAAGAGAGAGGAAGTATTTAAAAATAGTAATTAAATATTTATTTTAGCACTAATTTACCAATCTAAATAACTAGTCAGGAAAGAAACAAAGTTGCTAATGAACTATTTGTTAAATATAGGGGAAAACATACTTTCTTATAGTCCTCTACAAGTTTTTACTATAAATTATGTACAGCAGCCCTGTATATAGATATATATATATAGATTATAGAGATATAGATAGACAGATGAATAGATAGATAGATGATATAGATAGAACAATGAAAATATCAGCCTTCAGTGGACGTTTTATATTTTTTCATTATAGCACCTCCTAAAATTTCCGGGGTCTACACCCATTTATTCCCCGCATATATCATCTGTATATCTATCTATCTATCTATCTATCTATCATCTATATATATATATATATATATATATATATATATATATATATATATATATATATATATATATATATATATATATATGTATATATATATATATATATATATATATATTCTATCTATATATATATATATATATATATATATATATATATATATATATATATATATATATATGAACAGAATATCATATATATCTATATCTATCTATCTATCTATCTATCTATCTATCATCTATCTATCTATCATATGTATCAATCTATCATCTATCTATCATATGTATCATTCTATCATCTTTCTATCATCTATCATATCTATATATTTATCTATCTATCTATCTATCTATCTATCTACAGACACACACAAATCAATCACTGAGCCCCGGTGTTCAAAGAGAAGCCACTAGCTAGTGTTACCCTCATGTACTTCACTGATAGGTTTGAATCGAGTTCTGTCTCAGATTTACATAAAATGTCAGGGGTTTCTCTTTTTTTCTACAGCAGCCTTTTTCTTGAAAGGCTGTTTGGAGAGATGAGACACTCTGCAGTCCTAATTAGTGATTTTTGTCCCCTTGTTACAAGGCGCAACATCTCATGCAAATGAACCCTTCACTGCAGCCACCATTCCCCCTGCTCCAGAATTAACTGACTCTTATCTCTAATCATATGCTGAGCTTCTCTCAGCCCGGCTAGCTTTTTATCTTGATTACTCTAATCAATAAGAAATGATAGAGGAGAATTATAAACTCTATTGGCTTTTAAATGCTACCGACAAGCCCTCTAAATGCGTGTCCCTTTCATTGTCATTTATTAAAATGATCTTTAGACAGCAGTGGATGCAAATAACAGAACTATCCTGTTAGATGCAATGCGGGCACTATGTTATCATGTCAAGCTGAGAAGAGTATTTGTTACATAGAGCTATCTGCAAGGTGTAAAGAGCCTAGGTCTGACACCTTAACCTGCACGTGCTCCAGTGCTCTTGATTCCCTGAACTTGTTACTGTGCAAAAGATCCGTCTCGATTCACTTATATTAACTCCTATCCACTGGGTTGATCGTTGTAATCTATTAATCCTTTGGCTGCAATAGAGGATGCAACGCATGGCTAGGCAATGCTCTGCAGCCCAGTTTTAGGAGACAAAGGGTTAATTAATTTTCTTAATTGTGGACTTTTGTGATATAACTGACAATAAAACCTTTATAAGGGAAACATAATGGATAAGAACAGAGTAGAAATATTACCTAGCAATAAATATTCAGAACAAAGACAACATCCAATTCTACACAGAACAACAATAAATAAAAGTTGAAAACCTCATACATTTGTATAACTATTATATAAATTAGTGCATATTTCAATATTAACGATTGCCTTATATAAACTTGTATTTAAATATTTAGACATATAAAATATACTTTTAGATAATATATATATATATATATATATATATATATATATATATATATATATATATATATATATATATATATATATATATATATATATATATATATATATATATATATATATATATATATGCAGTTTTATATCCTGGTTATATTAACTTTTTTGAAAAATAAGACAAGTTCTAAAAGAGTACACGTTTACATACATTTTCGTGTATATTATTATTATATCTAAAATATAATTGTATCTGTCAAAACTCGGGATATTGCTTTTTTATTACATAATATATATTATGCCGCTATTATATACTCAATCCTGCTCTAATAAATTAGACATGAGTATTTTAAATGTGAATTTATGACAATAATTTGAGTAGAATTTAAAATATTTGGTCTACTAATAAAATTTAATGTATGCACATTTATAAATCGAGAATTATGATTCATGTCCTTTATATAATAAAACACATTACAGTACTCATACTTTGTAGGTCTTTATTTTTTATTTATAGTTTATAATAAACTTTTAAAAAAAATCTAAGTTTTCACCTGCATGTTACAGGGAAAAATAAGAATGCAAAGTAATGACAATAAGAGTTTTTCTTTAGTCAGATCCATGAATATCCACTTCCTCGAGAAAAAAAAAATCAGTTTAGCTCTGCTATGTATGGGTGTCAAAAAAGGATTAGAAAGGTTTCATCTACGTTAATTTACACCATAGCAAGTCAAAAGGAAAGATAATCCAGTGGATTGCACAATAGTATTTTATTTCTTTTACTGCACCTGCAAACTATTTTTTTATGGACCAAGACAAAAGCTTCTTTTCAGGACTGTTAAAAGGCATCTTTCCTTTGCCTTTGTGGTTATGTTTGCATAAGTGACAAAACATTTCAATGGATAATAATGCTAGAAAAAAATAAATAAAAAGATAACGATTCTTATATCATTGATAAATTATAGGATCTATTTGGTAAAAATGTCCATTTATAAATATAGGCATTTTTATGAACAATAAAGGGAATGAACTAATCTTGTGAAAATATAGATAGAAGAAGTATATTTATTATGAGAGGGGGGTTGCAGGAAAAAAATAATATCTAGTCTCTGCTTTCAGTACCACTTGTTATTAGGGCTGATGATGGCGATAGCATCAGAATAATTCTGGTCTGTAAGTTATCAAGAGCCCCCTAATTTCACATTAAATCCCATTGACTGCAACAGCGTGATTGAAGGGTTTTTAACAATTAACATAATCAGAAAATGAGCTGAGCTAATTTTTTATTCAACTCATTACTTTATAATCACGTATTTCTTTTAATTAATATGTTCTACTGTGAAAATAACATAATGCTGACGTTTTCAGTGCTAAACCAAGTGCTAAATCTATAGGAGATTGACACTTATAAATATATTTGCCCAAGGCATTCAAGGTTGAAAAAAAGTCCCCATAAATTTACCTTTAAAGAAATCAGCAATCAGAGTTGGGCATTGAGTCTAATAAAATCAGTTCAAAATAAAGCTGTCATTATCAACTCTTGATTGCAACGTAAAGTGCAAAAGGTCCAAAATACTGGTAGTATATAATTGAAGCTATTATATACTTGCCTGTAACAACTAAACGGTATTAATGTATGATAAACTACCCTGAACGATATATATATATATATATATATATATATATATATATATATATATATATATATATATATATATATATATATATATATATATATATATATAAAGATAGATAGATAGATAGATAGATAGATAGATAGATAGATAGAGAGAGATAGATAGATAGATAGATAGATAGATAGATAGATATAGATTGGATAGGATAGATTAGATAGGTAGGGTAGACTAGGTAGATAGAAAGATACAAATATATATATATAGCTATAGGATTTGATAGATTAGATAGATTATAGCTAGATTATAGATAGATAGATGATAGATAGATAGATAGATAGATAGATAGATAGATAGATGATATATAGATAGACAGACAGACAGACAGATAGATAGATAGATAGATAGATAGATAGATAGATATATGATAGGATAGATAGATAGATAGATAGATAGATAGATAGATAGATAGATAGATAGATAGATAGATAGATAGATGATAGATGATAGATAGATAGATAGATAGATAGATAGATAGATAGATAGATTGATTGACTGATTGATTGATTGATAGATAGGATATGATAGAAAGATAGATAGATAAATCACTTTTTCATACTATGTGGATTATTAAATATTTAAACAATTTAAAGAAAGTGTTCGGTTTAACACGATCAAATATGAAACATCCCTTAATAAAAAAATAATAAAAAATTTAACATTTTAAAGAAAACGATTTGATATCAAAACACATTAAGCTATTTATAAATATAGCAATAGTTTCATGGTTTAACGCAATAACCTTAACTAAAAATAAACTTTCTTCTAAATTCCAACTTTCAGATTCTTAACATTTTAGCACCCAGTCCCAATTCTTTAGCTAATCCTGTACATTCCTGAAGCAAATATTAATTTATAGCCACAACCTTCTGCAATGGCTAAATAAGCTTAGAAATCGTTTTTTTTTTTTTTGGTAACAGTGTATAATATAGTATTAATGTAATGCATTTTCGTGTTTATGCAAAATTGAATATGTCCGAAACATTTGCCGTTCCCTATTTTACATTTATTGGATCCTTTAACTGCAGGTACATATACATTTGCAATACAGTGCTATACATGCAGTTTATTCAACCCTGGGCTGCCATATACGGCTGCAATATATTGTATAGTCCTCCTTTAATACAGTATTAAGTGCTAAACACAATGGTAAGTCCCTGCTGATATTAAAGGACGGGCATGTTTGGCAGCTATTATGAATAATAATAAAATAAACATGTTAGCGAGGGCAGTGTGTTTATAATCAGGTGACTACAAAGTTTACAGAGTGCAAGCTGCCTGGTCTGTTCTTTGTCCTGTGATGGGGAATATATTGAGATGCTGAGCATCAGATGCTTCTACTAAAATGCAAGAGTCGACCTCTAGTGGTAGATAGAGGAAGCAGCAATTCTTTTTAATTTACTGTACATCTAAAAGTTTCTTACATTTATGGTGTTACAGGATGTATATGAACATGTAATTGTTTTATATAAAATATATCATTTTATATTGCCATCTCAAAGTGTTTAATGTCCCTTTAAAGGTCGGTATACCCAAAAGAAAAAAACTATAACTGTGTGTTTGGTACTAAACTGCAATTTGAATCAGTGCATCTAGAAAATACATTTTTTAAAAATATTTTGTTTTCATTCACATTTTCACCAAACTATAATCATAAGTCAAATCATTAAGATGTTTTCATTTGCGTGATCTGCCCTTATGTTAATTTATCTAACCTCATATGGATACTATGTATTTATTATTTATATCAGTTAGATTCACAATTCAACACTGTTGCTTTAGGTACAAATTTAAAGGGACATGAAACCCAACATTTTTCTTTCATTATTCAGATAGACCATACAATTTTAAAAAACTCTCTAATCTACTTCTGTAATCAATTTTGCCTCATTCTCTTGTTATCCTTTATTGAAGGAGCAACAATGCACTACTGGGAGCTAGGTGAACGCATTAGGTGAGCCAATGAAAAGAGGCATATATCAATCAGCAGCTAGCTCCCATTAATGTCCCAGCCTACCTATGTATGCTTTTCAACAAACGATAACATGAGAATGAAGCAAATTAAAAGATAATTGGAAAGTTGTTTAAAATTGTATGCGCTGTCTAAATAGTTAGTCTAATTTTAGCTTTACTGTCCCTTTAATACAATTTGGGAAGTGTATAAGTCACTATATAAAGGGTAAGTAAAATGTACGAAGTCATATTTAGTAGATGCAAAACTATAGTACATATTGGTTGTTTTGTTTCCAGCTAACACTTTAAATAACACTGTAAGCAAATGAGTCAAAATTAATAAAATTTACAGTGGCTGAAAATGTAAATATTCATCTACTGTTGTATCAAATTCCTTCAAATATAAGTGAAAAACACATATGGGTTTTCTGATGTAGAATTAATAACTATCATAGGGCAACACGCCCAAACTTTTGTCACAGGAAGTGGTAATTGCCTTATTAGCTTGATACAGGTGCATAGTTATGTCTCACCAAAGCCCACATGAATGACCAAACAGTGTAATTAGAATGGTCAAAACCTGATTCCATGAATGACCCTTAATTGAAGTGTATGCAGCAAATGAGTTTTCTATTGACTAAGAATGGTTTTGAATGAATGAGGCTTGACAAGCATGCAGGTGCGATCAGCTCTTTATAACGATTCTAGGAGTGTTACTGGGTGTGACTACACTGGCAAAAGCCACAACACAATACCAGAGCTCATTACATTGTGCATCACAGTTAACGCTTTTTTCTATTTAAAGGTAGAGCAGAATATATATAGGATATATATATATATATATATATAATCCACTGAAATAAGTGCACTCCCACGAATAATAAATTTCAATTCTGCTAGGGTGCTATACACACACATATATATATATATATATACACACACACACACACACATATATATATATATATATATACACACACATATATATCTAAATACATATATCTATATACAGATATATAAATACACACACACACACACATATATATATATATATACACACACACACACACATATATATATATATATATATATATATACACACACACACACACATATATATATATATATATATATATATATATACACACACATATATATCTAAATACATATATCTATATACAGATATATAAATACACACACACACACACACATATATATATATATTTAAATAAATAAATAAATTTGACATGACCAAAATTTTGTGAAATATGGTTAATATTATAATCTTTAAAACTTTGTGATATCTATATTGTAACTAAACATAATACATATTTGTAGTTTGCATAATGTATTACTCAGGTTATTGACCAAGAGGAACATCTCTACAACTGAAAATAAAATAGGTTTATTTAGCATAGGGACATTCACCTTTCAAAATAATTTAAAAAAAATGGGAATATATCTGAAAATACCCTCCTTTATTTTTTAATCCTTTAAAGGGTCACTGATCCCAATTTTTTTTTTTCTTTCATGATTCAGATAGAGCATGACATTTTAAGCAACTTTCTAATTTGCTCCTATTATCAATTTTCCTTCGTTCTCTTGCTATCTTTATTTTAAAAGCAGGAATGTAAATATTAGCAGCCAGCCCATTTTAGGCTCAGCACCATGGATAGCGTTTGCTTATTGGAGGCTTACATTTACCCACCAAAGGCAATCATAACCCAGGTTCTCAACCAAAAATGGGCCAGCTTCTATGCATCACATTCCTGCTTTTTAAATAAAGATAGCAAGAGACGGATGTCTGCAAGGTAATACAATACCTAGCTAATATGGAGAAATTTGCATATAGCTCTTTGGAACGGATGGAGGACTATTGGGTAATATGGGAAGATTGGATCCAGATCCAACAGATCCAGACATTTCCTCATACTACTACTCCCCGGCTCAGACACCCAAAACCTGGGACATTGAGTACAATCTATTATAAATATATTTTACCCCCCCTTTTTTTTTTCTCTTCTTCCTCTCTCTCCCCCCCCCTCATAATTTGACCGCTACTTTCACTCTTTCTTCCTTATTCCTTCTTTCCCTACCCTTCCTTCTTCCCTAGTCCTTCCCACCACCTCCCACGAGATGACTCCTTTACCCTTTTTTCCACGGCCTTCCCCTTCCTTATAACACTCTTGACTGATCAGAATGAGCTAGAGACCAACCTGATACCTGAAATATATGGGTATATTTGTCACTTACAGCTTCTTATTTCAAGTGCTAGATTTATGTTTCATTATTTGAGATTCCTACTGAACCTAAGGATGTTTTCTAACAATTGTCTAGACATATATATACTGTTTATTGTATATGTGGTTATTTATTACTTAGCGTTATGTCTAGACTAAATATGTCAAATCTATGTAACTACTTTGTGTTTTTTCTGTAAAATAACTTTCATTCTTGTTGTTTGACTGTATGCAATTTTGGATCTCAATAAAAATATTTTAAAACCAAAAAAAAAAAAAAAGAGAGCAAGAGAACGACGAAAAAGTGATAATAGGAATAAATTACAAAGTTGCTTAAAATCGCGTGCTCTTTCTAAATCATGAAATAAACATTTTGGGTTTAGTGTCCCTATAGATCATGTGATTTTAAACAACTTTCCAATTTACTTTTATTATTTCATTTGCTTTTTTTCTCTTAATATCCTTTGTTGAAAAAAACAAAAACATAGACTCAGGAGCTGCTGATTGGTGGCTGCCGGGGGGGGTATTTTGGCCTAGGCAAACAAGACACTTGCCTAGGGTGGCAGATTGGGAGGGAGCAGTACTTTTTTTCTGTGGCTATATTTGTAAGAAGCTTATAGTAAGTATTAGAATTTAGAAGTCTTATTAGTATTTGTATTTATAAGTATTATAGAAGTATAATTGAAGAGTTTTCCCAAATAGCCTACACTCTAGGGGGTATAATAACATATTGTCCATGCAGTTACAGTTTAGAAGTAGCTCTGAACTTTTTTTTATTCACCTAGCTATTGCCTTTAGTTCTGTTGTTTTCAGTGCTTACTATTGTGTTTGGGGAAGTATTATTTCAAGAAATCAGTGTTTCCGGGACTTTATATATACAGTATATATTGCACCAATAGATATGTGTTTGTGTGTATGCGGATGTGTATAACTCTGTGTGTATATGTGTCTGTGTGTGTATATATATCTGTGTGTATATGTGTCTGTGTGTGTATATCTCTGTGTGTATATGTGTCTGTGTGTGTATATCTCTGTGTGTATATGTGTCTGTGTGTGTATATATATCTGTGTGTATATGTGTCTGTGTGTATATATATCTGTGTGTATATGTGTCTGTGTGTGTATATCTCTGTGTGTATATGTGTCTGTGTGTGTATATATATCTGTGTGTATATGTGTCTGTGTGTGTATATATATCTGTGTGTATATGTGTCTGTGTGTGTATATCTCTGTGTGTATATGTGTCTGTGTGTGTATATCTCTGTGTGTATATGTGTCTGTGTGTGTATATCTCTGTGTGTATATGTGTCTGTGTGTGTATTTACACACAGCACAAAACCTAAATACGCCACTGGTGGCTCCACATATGTGTCTCATGTTACTGACTCACCCAATGCATTAATCTAGTTCCCAGGAGTGCATTGCTGCTTCTTCATCAAAGGATACCAAGAGAATGGCGCAAATTAGATAGAAGTAAAATAGAAATTTGTTTAAAATTGTATGTTCTATCTTAATCATGAAAGAAACATTTTGGTTTTCATGTCCCTTTGAAACGTGTTTGCTATGGGGTTATAAAACAAAATAGAAGTACCACTCGGGACTCACAGTTCTCTGCTGGTGGTCCTAAGCGGAAAACACAGCTGATCTAATCAGCAGTGCTAGTTGCACATCTGAGCAGTATTTCTATTATGTTTTTAACCCCATATTAGGGGTTAGACACACAGTGCTACAGGGTTGATAGTCTTACAAATACTTGCTCTAATGTATTAGACCATGTCATTTTTCAATTATAGTAGCCATTTAAACCCCTAACACACACTGTTTATAAAAGGATGATATTGCCTTTCAAATTGTGGTACTTGGAGGTTTCCACAGCTTAAGAGAGCTGAGATCAAGGGGTTTGAACCACCTCTATAATTATGTTTATCTAGCCTTTTTTTCATCCAAAGTAATTCTAAGAATCTGTTCTTTTTGGGGTCCTGAGGACTGGAGTTGAGAAACCCCACCTAGGCAAATCCCCTGACAAAGTTCTATACCTAAGCCATGTAAGGACATGATGTGGGGAAACACTAGATGATTGTATTCGTACAACTATACCAACTAAGAGGAGAACTAGCCAATGTAGGACCATCAGAGTAGTGACTTAAAATAAAGAGGCAGAAACAGGATAATCTTCCCAAAAAATAAACAAACCACCTACAAAACAAAGTCAGACAGAGAGGACAAATCAGACCTTGGAGCAGTATCTGAGATGTTTTCGTACATGTTTACAGGATAATAGGTTGCTTCTGCTTTCTACAACTGAGTTTTCCTATAATCAAGTTCCACAATTAAGATCTCTCCGTTTGTTTTTGCAACTTATGGCTTTCATGCCACTGCTTTTTCAGAACTTCCAGATGTTTCGCCTGTTCCAGACCTTTATCAAAGACTGTCTCTTCTTTCTAAAAATTTCAAGTTATTGAAGAACTTGACATTTAAGCAACACTCTTTATACCTAATTCTACAAAAAGACTCTATACAGGCTAGTCAAAGACTAAAAACCAAATATTTCATTTTTGCAAATAAACCAGATAGATTCCTTGCAAATAAACTTAGGGACAAAATTAGAGTCATATCAATACCAACCTTACGTAATGTTAGCGGAGAATTTACCTTGCACCTGGTGGAGATAGTAAATATATTCTCTGATTTCTTAGTGGAGAGGGGGAGGAAGAGTGAGGGGAGAGAAACAGGAATCCCCCCCCCCCTTTTTTTTCCCCTCACTATTATGTGTGGACTATTCCTAATTTAGAAATTAGTGGAAGGTTTTGGGGATTTGAGGCTCGACTATTGTTGTATTGTTTCTATTATTTCTTCTGCTATATTTCTATTGCTTTTTGGAAGACTATTGATTTCTAGGCCTATATATTGGCTTTGTAATCATTGACTGTTATATCTAATGTCATTACTTATTATTTGTAACTTTTTCATGTGCATTTATATGATATAATAAAATAAAAAATTAAAAATATATATTAATAAAGTATACCAGCTAGCATAGGATTATGATGACTGTGATCTGGGGCCCACCAACCCTAAATGCTGAGATGAGAACCCAGGTGCACGGAGGTTTAAAAAAATTATTAATTAAATGAAGAGAAAAATAATGTAAACCCTATCCAGCACTCTCACATTTAGTCTAAAATAATAATAATGTAGGAGCTGCGAGTGTCTCAAAGCAAGCACACAAACACAGATGTCAGGTATGATGCAACAAAGTAATTTAATTGTCAAAAAAAACTATTGGTCATCCAAAGATCATACTAAGCATATGCGATTCATTCATTACCCAACATACAGACACGGGAACTCAAAAGTCCAGTAACACAGTGCTTCCACTGAATAAAAAAGTGAATCCGTACTATTGTATAGTTGCAGGCAATAACATGCGGCCAAATAAGCACAGTCCTCCTGATGTATACCTCTGACTAAATCCTATGAGGGAAAGTTCCTAGTGGTTATGAGCGTACTTGCAGCTATTAATGACACATACAGGGCCAAACTTGAAACCAATAGTCCGTGTATTTGATCCCCACCACTCACTCAAATCCAGAGGGAGCTGACCAAATTGGCCAATACCTTAGACGGAAGAGAAATTGCTCATCTGATCTATCATTTAAACAATATGCAGATGATTTGAAAGAGAGGTTTAAAGCCAGGGGATATCCTAATAAAATCATTAAGAAGGGATACCACAGAGCGAGGGAAACCCCACGTGAAAAAATATTATCTGAAAAAGTGGAAAGACAAACCAGTTCTGAGGTTAGATTTATTAGTACATTTAATTCAGAATGAGAAAAACTAAGAAAGGTTTTACGTAGGCACTGGAATATTCTTACTACAGACACAGACATCCACAAAATTGTTGGGAATTATCCCTTAATGACAGCTAGACGAGCCCCCTCACTTCAAGACAAATTAGTTCACAGCCATTATAAAGGAAACAATGACTGGTTAGGCAAACACCAAAAGAAAGATGGCTGTTACAAATGCGGCAAGTGTAAAATGTGTAAACATATTTTAAAGGGCCAGTTGATGATTGACATTAGGGGTCATCCCCATAGAATAAGGGGCCATATCACATGCCGCAGTGAGGGGGTAGTCTATGTCGCCTTTTGCTCCTGCCCCAGATTTTACGTAGGCAAAACCTATAGAGAGTGTAGGGAATGCATGAAGGAGCACAGAAGGGATATTCTCAACGAAAACATTAAGGACAGTGGTGTTGTGAAATATTTTCTTGAGGTGCATCAGAGCAGTGTACATGATTTAAAATTCATGGGCCTAGAATTAATAGACATCAGAGAAAGAGGGGGTGACTGGGATAATTTACTCTTAAAATCTGAATGCAGATGGGTATATCATTTAAATTCATTGCAACCATTTGGACTTAATGAAGAATTAAATTTTGCTCCCTTTCTTAGTACCTAAGTAATGGACAATTATATTAGTATGTAGGGTACATGTGGTTATATTATATATACCACTAGACCTGTAGCTTATATTAGGATACATTGTTCCTCACTCCATTACTATACTGATGCCTATGGGCTGCAGGCCCCCTAAGCCCCTTTTATGAATGTCATTATAATTTGAGTATACTATTCACACATGCCTGCTCAGACTGTTTATTATTATTTGACAGCTATGTGTACATCTATGCAATTATAATTGTGCATTTGGTACTATTTTTTGTTTTTTTGATAAATCAGTGTTTATCACGGATGTCAGGTTGAGCAACGGTGTTTGTTACTATTTTTGTTCTATTTAATTTAGTTACATTTGGGTTCCTTTTCTTTAGTTACTTTGTGCAATAATCAATGCTGTTTTAATTCACCTGTGGGGCTCTTGGTAAATAGAGCTAAATCTCTAGAGCGGATATCGATTCACTTTGCCTGAGGAAGCCCTCTGTGACGTAGGGTGAAACACGAGTAGCGGTTGTTAATCAGCTGGTTGCCGACTTCCACGCTGTCTGGAATTACAGCGTCTTAACGATCACCTCTGACTGATCTCCTATGCAACATCGTAATATCGTGGACACGAACGGATCTGTGGTGAGCGGTTGCAAATCTTGCACGGAGGAGACACGGGGTGAAGATTCCTTGAGACTCTGTATTCAGATAACACTGGTAACGTGAAATGAGAAAGCGTTACATCTGACACAGACTAGGACGCCAGCAATCCCTGTTGAATGGTATACTCAGCCCCTTTGGCATTTGGTCAGCTCCCTCTGGATTTGAGTGAGTGGTGGGGATCAAATACAGGGACTATTGGTTTCAAGTTTGGCCCCGTATGTGTTATTAATATCTGCAAGTACGCTCATAACCACTAGCAACTTTCCCTCATAGGATTTAGTCAGAGGTATACATCAGGAGGACTGTGCTTATTTGGCCGCATGTTATTGCCTGCAACTATACAATAGTACAGATTTACTTTTTTATTCAGTGGACATACTGTGTTACTGGACTTTTGAGTTCCCGTGTCTGTATGTTGGGTAATGAATGAATCGCATATGCTTAGTATGATCTTTGGATGACGAATAGTGTTATCCTTATTTATTTTCATGCACATTGTTTCAATTTTTGACAATGAAATTACTTTGTTGCATCATACCTGACATCTGTGTTTGTGTGTTTGCTCTGAGACACTCGCAGCTCCTACATTATTATTATTTTAGACTAAATGTGAGAGTGCTGGATAGGGTTTACATTATGTTTCTCTTCATTTAAATAAAAATATATATATATATTCTCTGATTTCTATAGCGCCCTTTATGACGGGAACAAAGTTTCAAACACAACACAAACAGGTAATCTCCTAAAATTTTTCTGAATGAAGCTAAGCTACCAGAAATCTCGAAAGAAGATTTAGATTCCCTAAATGCCCCAGTCATCACACTAGAAGTCCTAGTTGTCATTAAAGAATTGAAACAGGGTAAAGCAGCAGGGCTAGACGGAATACCTGGAGAATACTACAAACTTTTTTAGACATCCCTAGCACCACATTTAGCTAAATTTTGTAACTGTATTCTCCAGGGCAACAATATACCCACAGAACTTTTCCACGCAAAAATAGTAGTAATCCCCAAACCAGGTAAAGATAAAACAATGTGTAAAAACTATCGCCCAATTTCACTAATTAACCAAGATATTAAAATATTTACTAAACTTCTAGCAAACCATTTAAAACACATATTACCCAAATTAATCCATCCAGATTAAGTAGGATTTGTGAAAAATAGAGAAGCGCCAGTCAACATTAGACGTATGGTTTCCCTAATAGATTATTTAGATATGACAGGAACGCCTTCTCTGCTGCTATCTTTAGACGCAGAAGAGAAGGCATTTGATAGGATGGACTGGAAGTATATGCGGGCGATGTTAGAGCAAATGGGTTTCAAGGGCCAATTTATGACTGCACTTCAAAACATATATTCCTACCCTTCAGCTTGGGTGAGAGAGATGGGCCATCAATCTAGGGGATTCCCCATTTTGAATGGTAGTAGACAGGGATGCCCGCTTTCATCATTGCTATTTGCCATATGTATTGAACTATTAGAATTACAGATTAGACAATCCCCAGATATTACAGGAATACGAATCAGTGAAGAGGAGTATAAGATAGCTCTTTTCGCTGATGACGTGTTACTTTCATTAACCAAACCACTAATTTTGCTACCTAATTTATATACCATTCTAACACAATTCTCATCTATATCAGACTATAAAGTTAACATTCACAATTGTGAAGCTATGGCTATTAAACTCCTAAATCATACCAAAAAACTTCTAAAAGATCTGGGGCAATCACAATATGACTACTAAAACACATACAACATAACCAGTAATGACACACATGTATACACAATGGGCTAAAGTGATGAAAACCTTGTCTCTCCTACCCACTAACTCCCTTCATACACCACTAAATTGTGTAATAACAGTTATCCCACCCTCTGTAATAACCAAATGGGAGAATAAAAGCCTATACCGAATAGCAGACATACTAGAAAAAGGGAGAATTATGCCATACACTAAGCTACAAGAAAAAATTAACCCACTCAAATACTGGTACCAATATTTACAATTATTATCCAACCTATATACATTCTTAACAAAGTCAAGAGATGTGACTTCAACACAATTAGAAAATCTTTGTAAACTAGGAAGGAGGCAAAAAAAAGAAATATCACAACTCTATTTAATTATTCAAAGTGCAAATAGAACTGATCCATCATTGTATAATAAATGGGTACTGGACTTAGAAACGGAAATAAATAGAGAGGAGTGGAACCAACTATTATATAACTCATGTAGGGGACTCTTAAAGTGTCAGTAAACATTAAAAATAATGTTATATAATTCTGCACATAGTGCAGAATTATATAACATTATATTAGCGCAATCTTTATAAAAAAAAAAATTTGTTTTATAAAGATTGCGCTAATATAATGTTATATAATTCTGCACTATGTGCAGAATTATACAGGGAGTGCAGAATTATTAGGCAAATGAGTATTTTGACCACATCATCCTCTTTATGCATGTTGTCTTACTCCAAGCTGTATAGGCTCGAAAGCCTACTACCAATTAAGCATATTAGGTGATGTGCATCTCTGTAATGAGAAGGGGTGTGGTCTAATGACATCAACACCCTATATCAGGTGTGCATAATTATTAGGCAACTTCCTTTCCTTTGGCAAAATGGGTCAAAAGAAGGACTTGACAGGCTCAGAAAAGTCAAAAATAGTGAGATATCTTGCAGAGGGATGCAGCACTCTTAAAATTGCAAAGCTTCTGAAGCGTGATCATCGAACAATCAAGCGTTTCATTCAAAATAGTCAACAGGGTCGCAAGAAGCGTGTGGAAAAACCAAGGCGCAAAATAACTGCCCATGAACTGAGAAAAGTCAAGCGTGCAGCTGCCAAGATGCCACTTGCCACCAGTTTGGCCATATTTCAGAGCTGCAACATCACTGGAGTGCCCAAAAGCACAAGGTGTGCAATACTCAGAGACATGGCCAAGGTAAGAAAGGCTGAAAGACGACCACCACTGAACAAGACACACAAGCTGAAACGCCAAGACTGGGCCAAGAAATATCTCAAGACTGATTTTTCTAAGGTTTTATGGACTGATGAAATGAGAGTGAGTCTTGATGGGCCAGATGGATGGGCCCGTGGCTGGATTGGTAAAGGGCAGAGAGCTCCAGTCCGACTCAGATGCCAGCAAGGTGGAGGGGGAGTACTGGTTTGGGCTGGTATCATCAAAGATGAGCTTGTGGGGCCTTTTCGGGTTGAGGATGGAGTCAAGCTCAACTCCCAGTCCTACTGCCAGTTTCTGGAAGACACCTTCTTCAAGCAGTGGTACAGGAAGAAGTCTGCATCCTTCAAGAAAAACATGATTTTCATGCAGGACAATGCTCCATCACACGTGTCCAAGTACTCCACAGCGTGGCTGGCAAGAAAGGGTATAATCTAATGACATGGCCTCCTTGTTCACCTGATCTGAACCCCATTGAGAACCTGTGGTCCCTCATCAAATGTGAGATTTACAAGGAGGGAAAACAGTACACCTCTCTGAACAGTGTCTGGGAGGCTGTGGTTGCTGCTGCAAGCAATGTTGATGGTGAACAGATCAAAACACTGACAGAATCCATGGATGGCAGGCTTTTGAGTGTCCTTGCAAAGAAAGGTGGCTATATTGGTCACTGATTTGTTTTTGTTTTGTTTTTGAATGTCAGAAATGTATATTTGTGAATGTTGAGACGTTATATTGGTTTCACTGGTAAAAATAAATAATTGAAATGGGTATATATTTGTTTTTTGTTAAGTTGCCTAATAATTATGCACAGTAATAGTCACCTGCACACACAGATATCCCCCTAAAATAGCTATAACTAGCTGACTGAGCTCCAGCATGGCAGCTTAGCTTGGGAGCTCCGTGCAGAATATGAGCTACACTTAGCAAAACTTGTTCATATAACCAGCTAACAAGCAATACTTGAGCAGCGATACCTTTGACAAGGCAGTGGTCACCCAGATGGCAAACTTTGGTGCAACATTACACGCAAGTGCCGAGGTCCGGACTCAGAGGCCTAACAACGGCGGAATCCTCTGTAGCAGTTAATACGCGCCAAACAGGAGGCGCTCCCTGCACGATCAAGCTCACTCCTCTAGCCGCTACCGACACGCAGTGTCAGACAGGGACACAGTTAGGCTGGTAAGCGGTGTAGCAGAAACGAAGATGGACATTATCAAGATGGTAAGCCATATGTGACAAAGCAAAGCTTAAAGGATCATGACAGAGGAAATGAGTGCGGTAGTGCTGATACCACTATAACAGCCGACTCGCACAGCATGACTTGATATAGACAAATATTCCCATTTTCTAATCAGATATCAAAAGGCCAGATAACAGATTACTGGACATTTTATTTTTGAAAAAAGGCCTGGGGAGGTGGTTATTAACCTAAAATCAACAGACCTCAAACTACGGAGGTAGCTTGTATAATACTGCGCAGAGTTAACTATTGCTTGCTTGACTGAGGAATATTTGAGAGACAATTTTAACTCCCCACTTACGAAGAGGTGCATTTATTGGGGACAAGGCCTAATATCTTCTTTACATCAGATCAGGACACACATCGCGGCACACGTGGCGACTAGGCTTATAATATCACAGATATGTCAGCCAGAAAGAACACTAAATCAGACAAAGGGATAAAATCTACGGCTATGGAAAACTTTTTGAAACAATATAAAAGTTTTAGCATGTCAGAGACATTGGAGAGGGAAGGTGAAGAGGTTAATACACTAGCTGACATTCAACAGGATGCTGCAGCGGCCTCGACTGCTGTCATAAAGGCTGACCTTCAGGCACTAGTTTCAAAGGCTGACATGACGGTCAGCTTCGAAAAGCTAATGAGCAAAATAGATAACCTCCATACCTCGGTTACCAACAGCTTAGCCGAAATTAAACAGGACATATCTGATCTAGGGGACAGAGTGGAGGCGGTAGAGAATGATCACGAAACCCTGGCAGAAGACATAGCAACGACCACTGAGAACGTTTCACAACACCAACAACAAATTCAGGACCTCCAAGACAAGATGGAGGACCTTGAAAATCGAAACAGAAGAAACAACATTAGACTTAAAGGTGTTCCAGAGTCTATAGAAGCCACTGATCTACATTCCTACCTCGCCCACCTGTTCAGAGCTATCACTGGAGATGAGGGGGACCCAGAATTCCCGATAGAAAGAGCCCACAGGGCCCTGAAGCCTAAACCGAAAGAAAGCCTCCCACCTAGGGATGTCATAGTTCGGATGCTGAGATTTACAGATAGAGAAACCATCATGTCAGCCGCCAGAAAACATCAAACCTTCAAATACAAAGGGAACATTATCCAGTTTTTCCAAGATTTGTGCATACGCACTCTTCAACGGAGATATGCCCTCCGCCCTCTCACTTCTCTGCTGCGGAAACAGAAAATTCTTTACAGATGGGGGTACCCCTTCGCCCTGCACCTCTCTCACAACAACCGGGTACTCACTCTCAAATCTGACAAGGATATCCCGGAGATCTGCAGTTACCTGAACATCGAACCACCAGAGACTCAACAAGATTCATCTCCCCCATCGCAACTTGGCCCTAGGAGCCCACAAGCATCTGCACGGAAATCCAGATGGACAAGAGTCTCAAACAAGAAAAAACTCAAGACCTGAATGTTCATTCTGGGTAATATTGTGTGTGAAAAAATATAAGAACTCAAGAAGCTAATTAAAGGCTAGGGTTTAGTCTTTACATTGATTTAAACTTGTTAGCATTATTGATATCAAAATGTTGCTTTACATGTTTTATTTAAATCATCTGCA
Source organism: Bombina bombina (assembly GCF_027579735.1). NCBI lineage: Eukaryota > Metazoa > Chordata > Amphibia > Anura > Bombinatoridae > Bombina > Bombina bombina. The sequence goes on along the minus strand of NC_069502.1, from coordinate 610,293,634 downwards.
CTTATTTATATGGAATTTCATTACATGTCTGGGCAGTTAGATGCCTGGGCTAGCACTGCAGTTTCATATGTATATATGTTTTATTTAATTTTTATTTATTATAGTATAAGAATTGGTCGCTGTGGGAACAGTTCCCCATCCTTTGCTCCCTTGCCCAGTCCCGTGAATGGTTTTGGTTATGCCTACGGGTAAATGCTTCTATATTGCCAAAACCTTTATACTTGCACACTCACTTACAGAGATCAGGTACTAGACAATATTTACATGTACATGGCTATCCCAACACTTAATTTAGTCTCACACAATGTGAGAGGGTTGAACTCAGACTGTAAAAGGCGCACCGCATTTAATCACTATAGAAAACTACAGGCAAATGTGATCTTCTTGCAAGAAACCCACCTCACCAAACCACATATACCTAAATATTGGGGCAGGAACTTCCAGCAGTCCTACCATTCTACAGCAGACACAAAAAAAGGGGAGTTTCAATATTAATACACTCTTCACTACACTTTACACACACTAAAACAATTGCAGACAAGGAGGGTAGATACCTGTTGGTGCAGGGCCGGATGCAGGGAGTGGATGTGTTATTATGTAATGTCTATGCCCCAAATGACCGACAAGACGTGTTCTTTAGGGAAATCACACACTTGCTAACAGACTGGTCACAAACACGGATAATCTTAGCCGGGGACTTCAACATTGACTTACAGGCACTTAAGTACAGGACAAACGTGCACCTATCCAAAAAACAAACCCGGGCAAGAACAATGGCTAATACAGTTTTACAACTTCTTTCACCACATACCCTCACAGATACATGGAAATATCTATATGGGACCACATCCGACACCACATATTTCTCAACGGCACACAACAGCTATTCCAAGTTAGACTATATTCTGATTAGCCAGATTCTATGCCCTTTATTAGTATCAGCTAACATCCACATTTGCACTTGGTCAGACCACTCGATCACGCAGATTCTACTCAACAGTGTAAAAGACAGAGACAGGACTAAGACCTGGACATATGACCCTACGTGCCTCCGAGACCCGCAGACTAAAACCAACACACTTAAAGCTATGGGAGAATATTGGAATATTAACCTGGGGTCTACTGTAAGCCCAGTGTCGGTATGGGCGGCACATAAGACGGTACTTAGAGGTTTACTAATAAAAGAAATCGACACTTATTAAAAAAAGAAACTCCACAATTAACTCCCTCACAAAAGACATTGAGATACTGGAGAAACAACACAAACTGACACTGGCACCACCCATTTTGAAACAGATACAACAAAAAAGACAACAGCTTGACACGATACTTAGAGAACAGTCGGTAAAATATGCCCATAGAATGAAAACACACTACTTTCTATATGCCAACAAACCTGACAAATTCCTAGCCAAAAAGATCAGAGATAACTATATGGCCACATCCATTCCTGTACTATGCAGAGCAGATGGGGTGGAAACATCCCACCCCCAAGAGATAGTTGATGCCTTTGCTTCATATTATGGAGAGCTTTATGATGGCAAAAAAGTAAACCACACTTCATCCACTAAAGACTTACTCAAGGACTTTCTAGCCAAGGCAAACTTAAAGAAAATAGCAGACTCAGACAGAGATCAGTTAAATGCCATTGTTACCACTAAGGAAGTCTCCCAGGCTATTAAGGACCTTAAACCTGGGAAGGCACCGGGTCCAGATGGGCTGCCGGGGGAATATTACAAATTGTTTGCGGCCTCCCTTGTCCCACATCTTACCAAATTTGCAAACCACATCCTAGAGGGCAGTCCCTTACCCAAAGATCTACTCCAAGCCAAAATAGTTGTTATCCCAAAACTGGGGAAAAACCCGAAATACTGTTCAAGCTATAGACCGATCTCCCTCATAAACCAGGACATCAAAATTGTAACGAAAATATTAGCAAACAGACTAAAACAGATTCTCCCTACTATTATACATCCCGACCAAGTGGGTTTTATTAAGGATAGGGAGGCCCCAGACAATATTAGAAAGATGGTGTCGGTATTGGACTATCTCGGGGCTCATGGGGTGCCTTCTCTGCTCCTATCACTGGATGCGGAGAAGGCATTCGATAGAGTGGACTGGAATTACATGCTGACGGTTCTGAGAGAGGTAGGATTTGATGGTCCTTTCGTGTCTGCAATTAAAACGCTGTACTCCTTCCCCACTGCATTCGTCAGAGTGATCGGCCACCAATCACACACTTTTAATATATTAAATGGTACCAGGCAGGGGTGCCCACTGTCCCCCTTGCTTTTCGCACTATGCATGGAACCACTAGCTGAATATATCCGCAAAGAGACAGACATCAAGGGTTTAGAGGTGGGAGGACAATCTTATAAAATAACATTATTCGCAGACAACGTTTTATTGACCTTGACCAGACCACTGACAACTCTACCTGTAGTATATCACATCTTAGACAGATTTTCTACCATCTCAGGATACAAGATCAATACAGACAAATGTGAGGCCCTTCCTATAAATATCCCTAACCATACGGTTAAACTTATTGAGGCCAACTTTGACTTCAGGTGGGCGAAAGATCATATACAGTATTTAGGAGTTAAGCTGACGCCGGATTATGATAAACTATACCAAATTAACTTCTTAGCACTTTTCAAAAATATAAGAAAAGAGATTGTTAAATGGCAACAGTATAACTTTTCATGGTATGGGAAACTGTCTGCGGTTAAGATGACCCTTTTACCTAGGTTGCTGTATCTTTTCAGGACACTGCAGATTAAAGTTCATAAAAAGGACTTAGATACCTTGCAGGCAACGCTCCTTTCTTATCTTCGGGGTAACAGACATGCTAGGATTCCCTGTCAAATCCTTACACGACACAGAAGGTTGGGGGGAGTGGGATTCCCTAACTTATGGGATTATTACCAAGCTTCTAGACTAGCGCAAAACTCAATTCTTGGGAGACGGAGTAGTGATATAGTGTGGCCCATTTTGGAAGCCTCAATGGGAGGACTTACTTCACCAGAGGATGTCCTATGGAGGAAGGACTTGGGAGGGGCTGGGGTGGGATACAAACCACGAGCCCTAATACTAGCACACCAGCAATGGAATAGATCAACTACTATAGACAGATTGATCCCAGCAAACACTAGCATACGACCACTAAAATACATTATACCGAAGGATAGCTGCACCATCCTTGACAAATGGGAAAACAAAGGCCTTTACAGAGTGGCTGACTTCCTACACAGAGGATCCCCACTCACTTTTACTCAGTTGCAGGAAAAAATACACCCGCTTCCACTGCACTGGTTCCTGTACCTGCAGTTATTGTCTGCGGTTCGTAATTACATTCAAAAGGGACCTAGAACCCAGACCACAACACTTGAGAAGCAATGTAATGCAGAGATTAGGCCCAAACAAGCAATATCCAACATGTACCTAGCTATCCAGTCATCCAAAATCAAAGGCAAATCTTCTATTATTAATAGGTGGGAGGCAGATCTAGAACTAGACATCTCGGAGGAAGAATGGGAATCAAACGCAAATGAGGCCAGTAGAGGTTTATTAAGCGCAGATTTAAGGGAAAACAGTATTAAATCAACGTTCTGGTGGTACCTGACACCGGAGAGGACAGCACACTCAGCTATAGAAAGATCAAACACCTGTTATAGGGGATGTAAAGACAAGGGAACCTACATGCACATGTGGTGGGACTGTCCCAGGGTTAAGATGATTTGGGATCGAGTGTCAGACCTTCTGACCAGACTATTGGGAGATCAGGTAAGAGTTACGGCCCCTCAAGCTTTACTACACGTCAGAAACAAGACTTATAATGCACATATCAATACATTCCTTAGGATTATATACACTATTGTTAGGACCTCCATCGCTAAATATTGGAAGACAGGGGCCCCAGAGTGGTCAGAGATTATCCTTAAAATTAAACACACATGTGCAATGTACGAGACAGTGGCCCACTTACAAAACACCACGGATGCTTATGGCAAAATATGGTTCTATTGGATAATGGAGGGGGTTAATTACGACAACAATTAGGTTTGGAATTATTGAGGGCTCTGGGTAGATAAGGGGAAAGAGGTATTTGAGATAATACATAAATGTGAACTAGGGAACTGGGAACACAGCGGCCAATATTGTTAAGTACTGTTTTTTTCTGGGAAAGATTCTTTTTTTTTTCTTTCCTTCCCTTTTTCTTTATATATCCAGCTACTATATACTTACAAGAGGTTTTTTACAGGGACAATGCTATGGATATTATATTGAAAATTCTTTTTTTTTTCTTTTTCTGTAAAATGAGTTATAATCAGTTGAACCAATAGGACACTACTCCACATAAAGGACCCACCAAGATCACAAAGAGACTATTTTCTGCTTCGGACCTATGTTGGGGGGGAATATCAAGCGACAGATGTTGGAGATGTTTCTGAAATCTCTCCCTCTCACTGCATATGGGACTATTCAAGACCAAAAATTTGTTAGTTCAGAAAACCCAACGCTGGGGGACTTACTAAGTGTTAATGTTTGGAAATGTTTCTTACTTCTCTGTCATTATGATTTGTACTCAATAAAAAATATTTCAACTAAAATAGCTATAACTAAAAACAAACTAAAAACTACTTCCAAAACTACTCAGCTTTGATATTAATGAGTTTTTTGGGTTCATTGAGAACATGGTTGTTGTTCAATAATAAAATGAATCCTCAAAAATACAACTTGCCTAATAATTCTGCACTCCCTGTATAACATTATTTTTAAGGTTTACTGTCCCTTTAAGTGCTGACATGATCGAAAATTGTTTCAAAACTATATCAAGATGGTACCTAACACAGGTTATTACATCACATACTGTAATCAATTGCTCCAACCTTTGCTATAGAGGTTGTGGAGCAGTAGGTACATATAAACATATGTGGCGGGCCTGCCCACATCCTAGGGAGGTTTGGAAAGACCTCTCTAACCTTCTTAACTCCATACTAGAGGAACCAATACGATTGACATTACCTCAGGCACTACTTCATGAATATAACAAGAAATTTAATAAACATATAAATCAATTTATTAGAATAGTTTGTACAGCAGCTAGAATATGTACTGTATTGCAAGCCATTGGAAAGAAGAATCACCCACAAAAGAAGAGATTATTAACAAAATCAGATACTTTTATAATATGTATGGTTTTATTGGATAATGTACAAGACAAACAAGTAGCAGTGGAACATTGGCATCTAAGGTTGAGGGGGGGGGGGAATGGGACGCTCATTTGACAGTGACAGAGACAGGGAGGAGGATCCGGTGGTCTGGCCGAAGAACCCTAACGACAAAGGAAACAATAAAATAAGCAGCTACAGTATTTCAATCTTATTTATTTTTTACCCCCTTTTTTTTTTTCTCTCACTCGATTTCTTCCTTACTATTTAATTTTTTATTATCAAACTTAGGGAAGAATCTAGACACAGTGAATTTATTTTTTAGACTTTTGGTCAGGAAATATTGTGTTTCAATGTTTATATATGAGACTAGGAATAACTAGTACAGAATTTGTAAATGACAAACCTGTGTAATCATTGATTCAGTATGCTCATTTAACTATGTACACGGGGAAACCCATATATTTGTATTCCTTTTTTCTTCCTTTTTTTTTTCCTTTCCTTTTTTGGATTGCTTCTTTCCAGGTTTATTCTTCCCTAATAAAAATTATTTCAACATAAAAATTTCAAGTTATTAAAGGGACAGTTCATTGTAAAATTGTTTTTCCCTAAACGTGTTCCCCATGACTTGTTATACCAGCTGCAACATATAAAATGTATGAGAAGTTGCTAATTTATGCTTCATTTTGCAATAATTGTTAGATTAGCTTGTTGAAACCACAGCCAATAAAATAGGTTTGGCTTGCTGACAGATCAGATATCATTATCTTCTCTTAAATGCTTCCCTTTCTTTTCTCTGTCCCTGTACAATACTTAGAAATAAAAATTGAAAATGAACATTTTAGAGCATTATCTCTTCCACCTCTCACTGTGAGTGTAATTTCTTCTGCTGGCTGAGTTTACAAAGTTTCTCAGTAGCCTATACCTAGGTATTTCAATATAGGTAGGGATACTACAGGCTAAATCAGCTGTTTCAAATGCCAATATAAAGACATGGGGGCCTAGTTATCAAGCCGTCAACCTCAAATACGCTGGAATTCCGCAGCGTATTTGTGGCGAGGCTGATTCGCCTTAGTTATCAAGCCCTAGATACCGGCAAAAGTAGAATTTTGTGACGTAAGCTTCGATCCGCCGGACTCAGTCCGACACAGATCGATTCTTACGTCACTCCAGATGTTCCGCACACAAGTGCGGCACAATCTGACTACTTTTGCTAGTTATCAAAAAATAAGCAGGTACGCTTGGCACTTCTCCGGCCCAGCGTACCTGGTTTTCAATCCGCCGCCCTGGAGGCGGCGGATCCCATAGGAATCAATGGGAGTCTGACCATAGCGAAAGTTCATGTTCGCTGCTGCCAGATATCCCATTGATTCCTATGGGAGCTGTCTACACCTAACACCCGAACATGTACCCCGAGTCTAAACACCCCTAATCTGTCCCCCCTACACCGCCGCAACTAAATAAATGTATTACCCCCTAAACCGCCGCTCCCGGAGCCCACCGCAAGCTATACTAAATATGTTAACCCCTAAACCGCTGCTCCCGGTGCCCACCGCAACTATAATATATGTATTAACCCTTAAACCGCTGCTCCCGGTGCCCGCCGCAACTATAATATATGTATTAACCCCTAAACCGCCGCTCCCGGACCCCGCCACCACCTACATTATACTTATTAACCCCTATCCTGCCCCCCCTATACCGTCGCCACCTATAATAAAGTTATTACCCCTATCCTGCGGATCCCGGACCTCGCCGCAACTAAATAAATAGTTTAACCCCTAAACTGCCGCTCCCGGACCCCGCCACAACCTATATTAAAGTTATTAACCCCTAATCTGCCCCCCCTACACCGTCGCCACCTATAATAAATGTATTAACCCCTATCCTGCCCCCCCTACACCGCCGCCACTGTAATAAAATTATTAACCCCTAAACCTAAGTCTATCAGCCAATAGAATGCAAGCTCAATCTGATTGGCTGATTGGATCAGCCAATCGGATTGAACTTGAATCTGATTGGCTGATTCAATAAGCCAATCAGATTTTTCTTACCTTAATTCCGAATGGCTGATAGAATCCTATCAGCCAATCGGAATTGAAAGGACGCCATCTTGGATGACGTCCCTTAAAGAAATATCCATTTTTCGTTAGTCGTCGGGAAGAAGAGGATGGCTCCGCGTCGGCTCGTCTGAAGATGGCTCTGCTCCGGATGGATGAAGATTGAAGACGCCGCCTGGATGAAGACTTCTATCGGATGGAAGACTTTTTCAGCGCCGCCTGGATGATGACTTCATCGGATGGAAGACTTCTTCAGCGCCGCCTGGATGATGACTTCTTCCGCTCCGGATCTCCTCTTCGGTTCCATCGGTGGGTCGGCTGGCTGAAGACGACTCAAGGTAGGATGATCTTCAGGGGGTAGTGTTAGGTTTATTTAAGGGGGGTTTGGGTTAGATTAGGGGTATGTGGGTGGTGGGTTTTAATGTTGGGGGGGTTGTATTTTTCTTTTACAGGCAAAAGAGCAGAATTCTTTGGGGCATGCCCCGCAAAAGGCCCTTTTAAGAGCTGGTAAGGTAAAAGAGCTTTGAACTTTTTTAATTTAGAATAGGGTAGGGCATTTTTTTTATTTTGGGGGGCTTTGTTATTTTATTAGGGGGCTTAGATTAGGTGTAAGTAGCTTAAAATTGTTGTAATATTTTTTAAATGTTTGTAACTTATTTTTTTTATTTTTTGTAACTTAGCTTTTTTTATTTTTTGTACTTTAGTTAGTTTATTTAATTTAACTTAATTGTAGTTATTTGTAACTAATTTATTTAATTAATTTAATGATAGTGTATTGTTAGGTTTAATTGTAACTTAGGTTAGGATTTATTTTACAGGTAATTTTGTATTTCTTTTAGCTAGGTAGTTGTTAAATAGTTAATAAGTATTTAATAACTATTCTAACTAGCTAAAATAAATACAAAGTTACCTGTAAAATAAATATAAATCCTAAAATAGCTACAATATAATTATTATTTATATTGTAGATATCTTAGGGTTTATTTTACAGGTAAGTATTTAGTTTTAAATAGGATTCATTTATTTAAGTATAGTGTAGTGTTAGGTGTAATTGTAACTTAGGTTAGTTTTTATTTTACAGGTCAATTTCTCTTTATTTTAGCTAGGTAGCTATTAAATAGTTAATAACTATTTAATAGCTATTGTACCTAGTTAAAATAAATTGAAAGATGCCTGTAAAATAAAAATAAATCTTAAAATAGCTACAATATAATTATTATTTATTTTTATTTTTTTTTTGGAACAAAAAAATCTAAATGTTTATTTATTCGTAACCAGTAGCGTACAATAAACAAAAATATATTTCATGAATTGCACCACGCAGGGCCAATGCAGAAAAAAAAACGAAAAAAAGCAAAGAGGCACACAGACAAGATATTAGATTAATTAACAAAAGCCCTTCGTACTTTATAAACACTACTGTTTGTTTTTTTTTCTTTTTTCTTAATTCCAAGTTTAAATCAAACATCTAATCACAAACCCCAGACAAAAGGGAAAAAGAAGGAAAAAAATGAAGGAGAGAGAAGAAAAAAAAAAAAAAAAAAACCCACTCCCCCCCGCCCCCCACCTCCAACATCCAGTTATCACCCCCTATAGCCAAATTTTTTCAGGTTATTGAGATAGCTTAGCCCCACTCTTGGGGTAGAACATTCTTTAACATGAGTAACATGAATTCTGGAGAATTTTGTAGAGGTGATATAAATTGTTTTTGTGCTATTAATGGTTTATCCCTGATTATGTTTAACCACTTTGCAAAAAAGACTGTAAGTTTTTTTTCTTAATAAGGTTTAATATTAAATAGCTCTATAGTCATCTGTATATTCATACTATTAATAAATTATTTCAGGCTAGGCCCTGCCGTCGATTTCCATTTTTTAAATATTATATTACGCGCCGCCAAGATAGCCAAGTTTACAAGAAGTTTATCTGCTCTGTATTCACCTACATCATATAACAAAAAAACGTTGACTGCAGTCAGGGATATTCTAGAGCGTAGAAATTTATTGAGCCAGTAATTAATTTTACCCCAAAACTGCAGAATCTTAGGGCAATCCCAAAGACAGTGTTTGATGTCAGCTTTCTCAGCTTTACATTTATAACATTTACAGGGTGATACTATGTCTGCCCATTTATTGATCTTGTCAGGGGTTAGGTAATAATTATTCAGTAATTTATATTGTGACTCCCTCCAACTATACACTGTCGTGGCAGTTTCTAACATCTTAAAACATTTTCTAATGTCTTGTGCTTGTGTCTGTGGGAAAAGCCTATTAATATATGTTGTAATCTTTTCAACTTGCAATGGTCCAGATTTATCACATAACATATTGTACCATATAGAAATTGATCTTTCCCCCCCCTTGTATAATTTTAATCCAGATTCTATTTCTATCCACTCCCACTCTGTCCCGGGGGTCTGGCACACTTGGCTGAAATAACTCCTGCTCTGTAAATAGGCATAAAAATTTTGAGATTGTATTTGAAACTCGTTCATAACTTCAGGGAATGATTTTATATAAATTGTCTCTTCTTGTTTAAGCTGAATCCATCTCTTTAATCCTTTCTCCTTCCATTTTTTATATACCGGGTCTGAAAGGCCGGGTAGAAAGTCCGGCATACCTATGATAGGACAGTATTTCGAAATATGATATTGGCAATTTAAAAGCGTACAGAATTTCTGCCAGACTAAGATAACATTCTTAATTGTAAGTAGTTTAGAAACATTCTTAGGGATTAGTTTTTTTATCTGTATGAAGTATTGCCTTGAGATCGTAAGGAGAGACTAGTTCTGATTCCAGGTTATAATATGTAACGTACTCCCCCTCATCTAGCCAATCTACAACGAATTTAACTAATGTCACCAGATTATATGTTTTAAGGCAGGGAAGTGCAAAACCCCCATCTTTTTTACGATGAACAAGCTTATTTATTGCCATCCGAGATTTACCATTGTTCCAAAGAAACCAAGAGATTGTTTTATTGAACCTATGTAAATCTGATTTTATTATAAAAAGGGGCAGGTTCTGTAACATAAATAAAAATTTTGGAAAAATTATTGTTTTGATTACCATTATCTTTGCTGATAATGACAGTTTATACATACTCCATTTTGCTAAATCCTGAGGTAATTTATTAAATAGATTTTCAAAATTAATTTTATACCAATCGTTCGGATCTTTACATATATTTATGCCTAGATATTTTAACTGTTGTACTTCATGAAGGCCATGTTTGACATAACTTTTGTTATTTTTTTGTAACCATAATATCTCGGATTTTCGCAAGTTCATTCTATACCCGGAAAATTTACTGTATGCTCCTATTAAATCTAGACATTTTGGTATACTTTCAGCCGTATTATATAGATACAGTAGCAAATCATCTGCGTATAATGAGATTTTTAGATTATGTCTACCAATTCGAATCCCTGTTAGCTCTTGTCTTAAAAGGATTGCCAGTGGTTCGAGGGAAATATTAAATAAAAGTGGCGATAGTGGGCAGCCTTGTCTCGTCCCTTTATAAAGTGTAATGTATTGGGAGAGTTCTGAGTTTACTAAAAGTTGGGATCTAGGGTTGTTATAAATTGCTTTAGTTAGATTGAGGAGGTTTCCTTGTAAACCAAATTTATCAAGTGCAGTGAATAGGTGGTCCCATGTAATAGCATCAAATGCTTTTTCCGCGTCAATTGCAAGGAGGGCCATATCTCCTCGAAACTGCTTCTTATTATTCCTGGCTTTATTATAGTAGTAGTCTAAAGTTATCAAAATGCGTCTGATGTTTCTAACCACGTTCCTACCTGGCATAAAGCCTGACTGGTCTTGATGTATAACTTCACCTAGTACCTTTTTTAGTCTATTTGCCACTATTGTCATTAAAAGCTTATAATCTACGTTTTAACAGAGATATCGGTCTGTAAGACCCAAGTTCTTCACGATTCTTACCTTTCTTGTGGATCAATGTCACAATAGAGTCAGTGAAGTATTTTGATTGTTTGTTGTTATTAACATAATAATCATTATATAGTTTGCCTAACGTGGCTACAATATCTACTCTGATACTTTTGTAAAATTCGGCTGGAAGCCCGTCAGGACCCGGTGCTTTATTATTTTTCAGCTTTTTATAGCCATATCAATTTCACTTTCAGATATTTTTTGGTTAATCTCATTAAGTGCTTCCGTTGTGATTCTAGGAACTTTGATATTTTGCCAGAATTTGTTTTTAGCATCTATGTCAATTACTTCAGTTGAATACAATTTTTGATAGTATCTATAAAAGGCTTGTCTAACATCAGACGCATGTATATGATGGCTATCTCCTTCCCTTATACTAGAAATTATATTCTTACTACCTTTTACTTTAATCATTTTTGCCAAGTACCCCGCAGATATACCCTTTGGACCTTGAAAGGTAGCCCTGACTTTAAGATCTTCCATTGTCCATTTCTGTTTTAAAAAAGTTTCTCTTTCCTCTCTTGAGTGTTTATATTTATCCCATGTAGTCGACTGTGGATTAGATAGGAATTATATATGCGTTTTTAAGTTGGTTTGCTAATTGTATCTCTCGTAGTTTAATCTTTTTTTTTAACCTAGACATATAGGCCACTATCTCCCCACGGAGTACAGCCTTTCCTGTTTCCCAGAGAATCTCGGGTTTATCTACATAATTAGAATTATTTTTTAAAAAGATCCTCCAAGTGTTCGTTAGCCAATTACAAAATTTACTATTATTACTCATGTATTTGGGGAAGTAGAAGTTGTTGGAAGACCCTATTTTTCTGCCTTTGATTTTTAAACCTATAATCGCATGGTCTGATAATATGATCTCATTAATCGTAGCATCCATATCAAGTTTTAACAATGATCTATCCACCAAAAATAAATCTATACGGGAATTTTTTTTAAAAGCTCTGGATTCACAGGAGAAGCTGCACTCATCAGGGTGTTGTATCCTCCATATGTACTCAACCTCTAGCTTCTTCACAAAGTTGCCGAACATTTTAGCCTCTTGTCTATAGACTTGCTTGTTTAATTGTCTAAATCTGTCAGTTACCGGGTTTAAGGTCATGTTAAAATCTCCCATAATAATTAGGTTTTGCCCTCTTAGCGGAAATAATTTTTTCTCTATCTTGTCCCAAATTTTTTTATCAGTTTTATTAGGTCCGTAAATATTACAGAAAGACCAGATGCGGTTGTCCAATCGTAACTGTAATATGATATAGCGGCCTTCAGGGTCGAGTTCACTTTTGATTATCTCATATTCTAGCTCTCTACGAAATAAAATGGCTACTCCACGACAACGCTTATCGCAAGGTGTAGCAATAATCTTTTTCAGCCAATTACCCTTAAGTTTTACAATTTCTGGGCCTTTCAAATGGAGTTCCTGTAGGAACATAATGTCTGCTTTTTGTTTTTTCAGTAAATTCAGGATGTTTTTCCTCTTAATTGGGGAGGTGACCCCTCCCACATTCCACGAAACCAAGTTATACATGTCTAAACCATTTTATCTTTATTGATCTGTAGAGTTACAGTTGAGAGAGGAGTGTGGAGGGTGGAGGCAGGAGGGGAGAGGAGAAAAGAGAGAAAGAGAAAGGAAAAAAAAAAAATTAAAAGGAATTAAATTGTAGTTATATGTAGGTAATTTATTTAATTTATTTAATGATAGTGTAGTGTTAGGTTTAATTGTAACTTAGGTTAGGATTTATTTTACAGGTGATTTTGTATTTCTTTTAGCTAGGTAGTTATTAAATAGTTAATAACTATTTAATAACTATTCTAACTAGCTAAAATAAATACAAAGTTACCAGTAAAATAAAAATAAATCCTAAGATAGCTACAATATAATTATTATTTATATTGTAGCTATCTTAGAGTTTATTTTATAGGTAAGTATTTAGTTTTAAATAGGATTAATTTATTTAATAAGAGAAATATTATTTAGATTTATTTAATTAATATTTAAGTTAGGGGGGTTTTAGGGTTAGTGTTAGACTTAGATAGATAGGGGTTAGATAGGGGTTAATAACTTTATTATAGGTGGCGACGGTATAGGGGGGACAGGATAGGGGTTACTAGGTATAATGTAGGTGGCGGCGGTGCCCGGGAGCGGCGGTTTAGGGGTTAATACATTTATAAGAGTTGCGGCGGGCTCTAGGAGCGGCGGTTTAGGGGTTAATAACTTTATTGAGTTGCGGGGGGCTCCGGGGGCACCGGTATAGGGGGTAGAACAGTGTAGTTAGTGTGGGTGCTTAGTGACAGGCTAGCAATAAAGCTGGGAAAAAGCCGAAGAGCAGCGAGATCAGATGAGTGATAACTATCACAGTCCGCTGCTCATCACCCCGTACTTGGTGCACGGCTTTTTGACAGCTTTATTGATAACTTAGGCGAAATTTTTCAGGTCCGCGGCGGCGATGGTAGGCGAGCTTAGGCGGGCGTATTGGGCCAGCGAAGGCAGGTAAAGTAGACGCGTTGATAACTACCCTCCTAAGGAGCTATTTGTAAACAATTTAGTACACTCCAGCAGGTAAAATAGATAATTGGGAACAAAAAGGTTTTAGACAAGTCTTGTTCTCCTTTTTCCCCCTTATTAATGTGGTGACAAGGTTTGGCTTTCTACCCTTAATTTAAAGGTGTCCTGCCCATCTCAGAAATTGGGGGCAAGATTACGCAAATTGTTAATCCTGTTACAGTAATACTGGATCTTTCTTCTATTGCATTCATCCAGTTTTTCATGTTAGCTTAAATGTTGTATATTAGATATACAACCACTGACTGTCCTCAAGTACCCCCAACAGGCCAGGCTTTCATGACAGCTGAACTAGAGCACAGGTGAAATAATCAGCTGGTGGGTGAGAGCAGGTTAGTAACCATGCTAACTGATCAGCTGATTATTTCACCTGTGCTCTAGTTCAGTGGTTCTCAACCAAAGTGACCTCAAGGCCCGGTAAATTTTAGCTGGACATGTCCAGGGCCCGGTAGATAGATTATATATATATATATATATATATATATAGTAAGCAGCAGGGATTTGCCCTATCAGTAACTAAGCAGTTCAGTGTGGGTTTAGTGGGGGCCCTGGAGTGTGGGGGGTCCTGCCGAGGGTCTGTCACTGTGAGGGCCATGGAGTGTGAGGTCTGGCCCTGGAGGTTGGGGGCCCTTTCTTTGGCCCTTAATGTTGGGGGTCCTGGCTCTGGAGGTTGATGGGCCTGTTGGGATTAGGACAGGGAGGCTACCATGTTCATTTGCATAAATTTGAATACATTTGGGTCAGTGTGAGACAGTTTTCCTGGGGCCTTGATTGGTCTCAGTCTGCCCCTGGTGTGCAGTGGGGTAAGAGTGTGCAGTGGGGGCATGACAGGTCAGGGCCCACCAGCAGGGCTATCACGGCCCGGTACTGGGCCACGGCCCGGCTGTTGAGAAACCAGGCTCTAGTTCAGCTATAATGAAAACCTGGCCTGTTGGGGGTTCTTGAGAACCGTGGTTGAGAAACACTGGTATACCTAATCCATTACCTCATTGTCCTCCTCCTCCTCCCTCTGTTTCTGTGGAGGATCAAAACATTTTGAATTAGAGAAGAGTCTGGATTCTCGCATCCACAGGGGATGGTTGCAGTACCATTTTAAGTGGAAAGGTTTAAAAGATCTTTCATATTTTAAATGCTCCCTGAAGACTTTTTGTTCAGATAAGCCTACCACCCAACTCAGTAATAAATTAATTCCACTTACCTAAAATGTCCCTCATCTAACTCTGTATTAACAGCTTTCTCACTCTTTTAGTCCTCACCTCCTGTTTCTCAACCTCCTTCCCTTCTAGATTGTAAGTTCCCACAGGAATAGGGCCCTCAATTTCGCCTGTTTGTGTTTGTCAAATTTTGTTTTTTACAAGTTTTATATCATTGTTTTATTTAAATGAATTGTACCCATGGACAGCACTACGAAATATGTTGGCGCTTCATAAATCAAGTATAATAATAATATTCTGTTAATAAATTCTATGGTTTTATGACACCATATATGTCAGGCTCTGCTACTTGTGCATAGCTCGTCTGGGCACACTAAGAAGAAGCAGCTTAGCAAGGTCGCTGATTTGGTATGCACTGTCTCTCTCCTGGCATGTTCTACTGTATGAGTCTGCAGCGCTAAAGTTAACATAGTGGTTAAACAAGGTTGTGCTATGGATAGAGTCCCACTGAAGTTGCTGGCGATAGGGATACTGTGACCGGTGCTAAGAATACCTAGGCTGTGGCTCCTTTTCAAGTGAATGGAATTTAGGATACAGTGCCCTGTGGTAAGGGTAGTGCTATTTGCGACTCTAGCATCATAAATTACCCTGCAGGTATTTCAACTTCAAGGGTTTACCCTAACTTGTATCCTGGTTTATGTTTCTTGCCTCATCCTTGCCTGTGCTTGTTGGACTAATTAAATGGCTACTGACCTTTGGAACAAAATTTGCATTATTCTTCTGCCTCAACCTTTTGCTGTGTTGTCTGGTTCCTGTCTGCTAATCAGGTATTGAATCCTGGTCTTGCTACTGACTACCTTACTCTCTGCTAATCTACTGCTGCTGCTCATCTACTGTCTATCCTCATGTGCACCTGTCCTGGGCCTGCGTAGGTGAGAAATTGCTTTCATCAATTCTCTTTTTTTTTTTAAAAAAAACTTTATTGAAGACGAAGCAAACAGTATCAGCAAATAAAGGAAATCATTCCAGAGAGCACTGTGTGACAATGTCAATCTGAGTAGAGTTTGCATAACAAAATTGTTTGTTAGTAAACAGTGTATAACATAAAAAAACAAGAACAACATAAGATATACATCGTGAATTACTGTTCTCGCAGGAAGACATATGAGTATCGGTTGTGGAAGAGATTAAATAAATTGTGGATTAGTGACGGGAAGGATAAACACCCATCTGACTTATTAGTAATGTGTCTGATGCCATCTGAATTTTGAACGGCTGAGCAGGTGGTGGAGAAATTGTACATTCTTTTGTTTTGAAATGTTTGTGGGTATAGGGGGAGACCTAATGGGTTTAAAATATAGTCATATTGGCGGTGACACGTGTTCAAGTATTCCTCCCAGAGGAAACAAATGGAGTGATAGTCATTTAAACGCTTACTGTGTGTGTAGTGATATTTTTCCAATTGGAGAGATAGGGAGGTTACCTCTCTCCAAGGGGTCGATCCGATAAAAATCGTCACCCGCAAAAGCCGGCGACGCCAATATTTACGCTGGTTTGGTATCACATATACGGCGTAACCTAGAAGTTACGCGCGTATATTTCTGCCGTCGCCCGTAGTTTTTTGGGCCATAGGCAGGTATACCAAACCAGCGCAGTTTGGTATCCAATATGCAGCGTAAGGACTTACGTGGCGAAAATGGAGAAAACTTACTCCATTTTCACCTCGCCACAAAAAGCAGCCGTAAGAAGCCTTACGCTGACTATTGGAGCCCCGTAACTCCCTAAACTGGCTGCTAAAATAAACCTAACGCATGCGCAATGTCTATCTCCCTGTCAACCGCGATCTTCTAAAATAAACCTAACACCTAACGCATGCGCAGTCTATCTCCCTGTCAACCGCGATCTTCTAAAATAAACCTAACACCTAACGCATGCGCAATGTCTATCTACCTGTCAACCGCGATCCCCCCCCCAAAATCCCTAATAAAGTTATTAACCCCTAAACCGCCGCTCCCGGACCCCGCCACCATCTACATAAACTAACCCCCTACTGTGAGCCCCTAAAACCGCCGCCATCTACCTTATCTATCCCCTAATTAGAACCCCTTACACCGCTGTCATCTACCTTATCTATCCCCTAATCTGACCCCTTACACCGCCGCCACCTATATAAAAATTATTAACCCCTAATCTAATCCCCCTATACCGCCGCCAGCTATATTAATATTATTAACCCCTAATGTAAGCCCCTTACACCGTCGCCATCTCTATTAAAATGATTAACCCCTAATTTAATCTACCTACCCCGCCGCCAGCTATATTATCTATATTAACCCTAAGTATATTATAGTTAATATAGGTATTACATTATATATATTAACTATATTAACCCTAATTATATTAGGGTTAATATAGTTAATATAGTTACTATAGTATTTATATTAACTATATTAACTCTATCTAACCCTAACACCCCTAACTAAATTTATATTAAATTAATCTAATTCATTTATAAACTAAAATATTCCTATTTAAATCTAAATACTTACCTATAAAATAAACCCTTAAATAGCTACAATATAATTAATAATTACATTGTAGCTATGTAAGGGTTAATATTTTTTTTACAGGTAAATTGTTAATTATTTTAACTAGGTATAATAGCTATTAAATAGTTATTAACTATTTAATATCTACCTAGTTAAAATAATTACCCAATTACCTGTAAAATAAATCCTAACCTAAGTTACAAATACACCTACACTATCAATAAATTAAATAAACTACAAACATCTATCTAAAAATACAATTAAATTAACTAAACTAAATTAAAAAAACAAACAAACACTAAATTACAAAAAATAAAAAAAAGATTACAAGATTTTTAAGCTAATTACACCTATTCTAAGCCCCCTAATAAAATACTAAACCCCCAAAATAAAAACAATTCCCTGCCCTATTCTAAATTAAAAAAAGTTCAAAGCTCTTTACCTTACCAGCCCTTAAAAGGGCCTTTTGTGGGGCATGCCCCAAAGAATTCAGCTCTTTTGCATACAAATACAATACCCCCCCCCCATTACAACCCACCACCCACATACCCCTATTCTAAAACCACCCAACCCCCCCTTAAAAAAGCCTAACACTACCCCCCTGAAGATCTCCCTACCTTGTCTTCACCACACCGGGCCGAACTCCTGATCCGATCCGGGCGATGTCTTCCTCCAAGCGGCAAAGAAGAATTCTTCCTCCGGCGATGTCTTCCTCCAAGCGGCAAAGAAGAATTCTTCCTCCGGCGATGTCTTCCTCCAAGCGGCAAAGAAGAATTCTTCCTCCGGCGATGTCTTCCTCCAAGCGGCAGCAAAGTCTTCATTCTTCCGGCGGCATCTTCAATCTTCTTTCTTCGCTCCGCCGCCGCGGAGCATCCATCCCGGCCGACGACTGAACGACGAATGAGGTACCTTTAAATGACGTCATCCAAGATGGCGTCCGCCGAATTCCGATTGGCTGATAGGATTCTATCAGCCAATCGGAATTAAGTTTGAAAAATCTGATTGGCTGATTGAATCAGCCAATCAGATTCAAGTTCAATCCGATTGGCTGATCCAATCAGCCAATCAGATTGAGCTTGCATTCTATTGGCTGATCGGAACACCCAATAGAATGCGAGCTCAATCTGATTGGCTGATTGGATCAGCCAATCGGATTGAACTTGAATCTGATTGGCTGATTCAATCAGCCAATCAGATTTTTCTAACTTAATTCCGATTGGCTGATAGAATCCTATCAGCCAATCGGAATTCGGCGGACGCCATCTTGGATGACGTCATTTAAAGGTACCTCATTCGTCGTTCAGTCGTCGGCCGGGATGGATGCTCCGCGGCGGCGGAGCGAAGAAAGAAGATTGAAGATGCCGCCGGAAGAATGACGACTTTGCTGCCGCTTGGAGGAAGACGTCGCCGGAGGAAGAATTCTTCTTTGCCGCTTGGAGGAAGACATCGCCGGAGGAAGAATTCTTCTTTGCCGCTTGGAGGAAGACATCGCCGGAGGAAGAATTCTTCTTTGCCGCTTGGAGGAAGACATCGCCCGGATCGGATCAGGAGTTCGGCCCGGTGTGGTGAAGACAAGGTAGGGAGATCTTCAGGGGGGTAGTGTTAGGCTTTTTTAAGGGGGGTTTGGGTGGTTTTAGAATAGGGGTATGTGGGTGGTGGGTTGTAATGGGGGGGGTATTGTATTTGTATGCAAAAGAGCTGAATTCTTTGGGGCAAGAGCTTTGAACTTTTTTAAATTTAGAATAGGGCAGGAATTTTTTTTATTTTGGGGGTTTATTATTTTATTAGGGGGCTTAGAATAGGTGTAATTAGCTTAAAAATCTTGTAATCTTTTTTTTATTTTTTGTAATTTAGTGTTGTTTTTTTTTTTGTAATTTAGTTTAGTTAATTTAATTGTATTTTTAGATAGATGTTTGTAGTTTATTTAATTTATTGATAGTGTAGGTGTATTTGTAACTTAGGTTAGGATTTATTTTACAGGTAATTGGGTAATTATTTTAACTAGGTAGATATTAAATAGTTAATAACTATTTAATAGCTATTATACCTAGTTAAAATAATTAACAATTTACCTGTAAAATAAATATTAACCCTAACATAGCTACAATGTAATTATTAATTATATTGTAGCTATCTTAGGATTTATTTTATAGGTAAGTATTTAGATTTAAATAGGAATATTTTAGTTTATAAATGAATTAGATTAATTTAATATAAATTTAGTTAGGGGTGTTAGGGTTAGATAGAGTTAATATAGTTAATATAAATACTATAGTAACTATATTAACTATATTAACCCTAATATAATTAGGGTTAATATAGTTAATATATATAATGTAATACCTATATTAACTATAATATACTTAGGGTTAATATAGATAATATAGCTGGCGGCGGGGTAGGTAGATTAAATTAGGGGTTTATCATTTTAATAGAGATGGCGGCGGTGTTAGGGGCTTACATTAGGGGTTAATAATTTTAATATAGATGGCGGCGGTGTTAGGGGCTCACTTTAGGGGATTATAGATATAATATAGCTGGCGGCGGGGTACGGGAGCGACGGTTTAGGGGTTAATAACTTTATTAGGTTAGGTTGTTAGGATAGTGAGGGGGGATAGCGGATAGAGGGATAGAGGGTTAGACGTGTTGGGCTATGTTTAGGAGGCGTGTTAGACAGTGCGGGTGATTTAGACTTTAGTCAGGTTTTATTTTCTAACGTGGCGCAAGTCACTGGCGACTCCAAAAATCTGTACTTACACAGATTTCTGGACATCGCTGGTTTGTGAGACTTGCGCCACTTTAGCAAGTGACGGCGCCGCATATTGGATGGCTCGAGTTGCGAGCTGAAACTGCGGGCGACGTGGGTTCCCTCGCTTGCGCCGCAAACTGCGATCTATATTGGATCGCGCCCCAAATATTAACCAATGGGAAATGCTTAGACTTCCAGTTTTCGGAATAAGCCTTTTCGCTGAGTTGACCATAATGGTCAGCAATATGAGTCTCAATTTACACTTTACCTGGGTGAAATTATTAAAGCGGAAAAAACAAATATTTAGGTCAAGGGTCATGGAGAGTGCTTTTTCAATTTCAGTCTTGATCGCTAACCAGTATGATTGAGCAATAGGACAGGCCCACCAAATGTGAGTGGGGGTGCCTTCCGTGTTGCAACCTCTCCAGCAATCTTGGGAGAATGTGGGGAAGATGATGTGTCATCAGGACGGTGTGTACCGTATTCATCTCTAATGTATATATAGAGGATGAGGCTTTGGTCATGGAGGAGAAGATTTGCAACCCTTCTATATGGGACAGATGTATATCATTTTTTTCCCCCCACTTATCTACATAGGAAGGGAGTGAAGTAGTATGTGGATGCATAAGTAATTGATATGAGGTTGATAGGAGGCCCCGGTGTAGGGAGTCACGGAAACAGATGCTTTCGAAATTGGTTAAATTACGCGTGAGTTGGGTTTTATGAGGATTTCTCGTGAGGAAGTCTGACAGCTGATTATATCGGAACCAGTTGTTATATGTGTTACCCATAAGGGGGATAATCTCTGACTGAAGTTTGGGCTTACCATTTTGTGTAAGAATGTGACAAGGAATAGATTTGGCTATGTGAGTATTCAGTATTGCTTGAACTGGTCGCTCAAAAAGGAAATCTAAGTTTTCCATTATGGGGGTCAGTGGGGAGGGTATTGTAGATATGTAACTATGCTTTTTAGTTAATGTATCCCATAAGTGAAAGTTTTCTGCAATTATTGTCAGAAGATGATCCAGTAAGTGCCTCGATTTTGAGGAGAGCCAACACTTACTGCCAAGACGGCTATTGTTGGATAGGTGATGTTCTAAAAGAACCCACTCTTTGTGGGATGAATGTTTGCACCAATTGATAATTCTGGTAAGAAAGGTAGCCAATCTAAGCCTCCCGAGTCCCTTGGGCGGTAGAGTGTTGCGGTAGCAATTCGGGGCTGTTTATGTTGCCAGATATATTTTGTGATCAATTTTTGTAGATTGTGTGTTAATGGTATCGTAACAGGATTGGGAGGGTCTGAAAAAGGTATAATAGTTTAGGGAGGAGAATCATTTTAACAGCGTTAATCCTAACTATCCATGAGACAGGTTTGTTACTCCAGGAGCGCAGAAGAGCTTGTGTCGCAGTGGATATGGCTTTAAAATGTGCGTCTAATAATGTGGTCTTGTAAGGGGATATGTAAATTCCTAGGTATTTGATAGATTGTTGTTGCGTGCGGAAGTGAGCTAGTGATTGTATTGTTTACAGTTCATCGTCCTGAAGTCTAATGGTAAGTAATTCCGATTTAAAAATAAAAATTTTAAAATTAGAATAGGAACCATAGGTGTGGATCATTTGAATGAGGGGGAAATCAAGGAGATTGGCTATGTGAGTGTTAGGAAAATGTTGTCCGCATATAGAGAAGTTTTATATTCATATTGGTCAAATTTGAATCCTCGGATAGCGGTATAGCGGTATTATTTCTAATATGGGTGGCCAGAACTTCCATGGCAAGGACAAATAGTATGGGGGAGAGGGGACAGCCCTGTCTTGTGCCATTGGAGATCTGAAATGGGTGTGATAAGGCGTCGTTTAGTTTGACTTTTGCTTGTGGTTTATTGTATAAAGAGAAGATTTTTCCTATGAAGGTCTGGTCAAACCCAAATTTTATGAGTGTCGTTTGCAGGAATAGCCAATTTAGCCTATCAAAGGTTTTCTCTGCATCCATAGAGAGGGTATTTTGTGATTATAGGCATATTCCATTAGGTGCAGAATTTTGGTAGTTTTACCCTTGGTTTCTCTGTGAGGGGTAAAACCTGCCTGATTTAAATGGATTAAAGATGGTAGAATAGTGTTTATGCAGGTGGTGAGTATATTTGCATATATTTTGATATCTGTGTTTATAAGGGATATTGGGCGAAAATTCGCAGGTATGGTAGGTGGTTTGCCTGGTTTGGGGATTACGACTACTTGTGCTTCTAACATGGATTGTGGGAAGTGGTTATTGTGGGACACCTTGCTAAAAAGGTGTGTGAGATGAGGTACAAGTGTTGATGAAAATGTGTGATAGTATTTAACTTAAAGGCCATCAGGGCATGGACTTTTCTCGTTGTTTAATGATTTAATGGCTGCAAGTAATTCTTGGTGGGAATTGGGCTTATTGAGATCCTTAAGTTGGTCAGATGAAATTGTAGGTAACTGTGCACTGGAAACATAGTCAGTCATGGACAGGGAGGGTAGATGTGTTGATATGTCTGTTTGTATATTATAAAAAGAGGAGTAGTAGTCGTGAAAGGACTGAAGGATATCTTTGGTAGTTTTAAGGGTAGTTGAGGAATTGGGTTATTGGATTTCGTATATGTGTGACTTTAGTCTCTTCTTTTCAATGCCCTTGCTAACAGCTTACCTGATCTATTGCTTTCGTAAGAGAACATGCTATTTGTTTTTGTGCGCAGCGTTTGATATTCAACTTGTAAGACGCTATCCAACGCGAGTCTAGCTTTTTGTAACTGGTTTATTATAAGGGGATCAGTTGGGGATAGCTTGTGGGTCAAGTCTAAGCTAGCAAATGAGTCTGACAAGTCTTTGTCCATCAATCCTCTTAATGTCAGATTTCTAAGGCCTCTAAAGCATTACACTATTTCAAAACCAGCAGCAACTTTTCAAACATGGCTACTACCTAACAGCATAATTACATATGTTAAACCTGTACCGTAGAGCTGCATCATTTTGTGGAGCACTGTACTTTAATTTATTTGCATTAATCAAAATATGCACACTGACTAACAACACTAAAAAAATACAAAAAATGTTTTTTAAAATAATTGTACAGTATACTGTACTGTATACAAAAGGTTATTTTAAAGATTTTGTTTAGATGAAAGAAAAACATATATGATATATATATGTACATAGATCATGATCCTGACTATAAACATATATGATATATATATGTACATAGATCATGATCCTGACTATAAACTAAACCTGTTTTGCCGTACTCTGCTGGAATGTGTACTGTACCTGTTCTAAAGAAAAAGGAATGTGTTAGAGGGACAGGGCTGTGGGAATTCCAGAAACATTGGCTTCTTCTGGATGTAGTATTGTTTGTCTTTTCTTGATTTTTTTCTCACACAGCAGTTCTTAGAAGTAGGACATAATTTTCATTTTATTTTAGAGATCTATTCATAGTCATGATCATTGAACTGGTCCATGATTGTGTGATCATGGTAATATTGTTCCTGAAAAATGCTGGTTACTCTTCTGCATCAGGGGCTGTAGTTTCACTTAGGGTAGGTTGCTCTGCTATTTCTCAAAGCTTTAATTGATAAGGCCCTTGATATTAGACCGCAACAGTTACTTGACATCATCTTTAAATCCAGCTCCATTAGTCAGTTCAAAAAAGGTTTAGGATGATCAATTCAGCCTCAACGTCCTTCAAGCTGCTGCATATACTTGGTCACAGCTTCATCCACATTTCTTTCATGTAATTTAGTTACTTCTTTCCAGACTAGTTTGATGTTATCATCTGCATACATAATTTTAAAGTCCAGAGTTGCCTTATGGATTGTTTATCTTCACCAACAGTCTCCAGTTGGTTTCTAGAATGTGCAATGGAGGTAGACTAGTAGGCATTAAAAATAGATAATACTCTATTGACCCATCTTATATTAATAAGGTGGAGTTGGGAGGAAGATTAGCCACTTCTACAGGAATGCAAATTTGAAGTGTGTCTAAATTATCAGGGTAGCCTGCGGCATTACCAAGGACCAAAAATGCTTTAGGGCTAGTGTTGGGCTCACCACAAAAGTGTTTCACAGATGATCATAACAAAACGATTCTAAAAAATATAAATTGTCAATCAAGCCTTTCTGTTTTATTCCCAAATTACGAGAAGGCTTGATATTGTGACACATTTGATAACTTTTGGTGTTTTAGAATGATACATAACATAGGGTTAAACTTAAAGGGACAGCATACTGTAAAATAGACATACTAACAAATCTCAGATATAATGGTGATGAACCCCCACCACCTCCTGAGTCGTTAATACCTAGCAACAAATGTTGGGAGGTATGGAATCAGACCTGTATTTTTTCCTTTGAGTACTGTATACATGCTGAGCATGATAAAGGATGTAAATCTGCGATATTGGCTTTGCTAACCTGTGACACTTTTGGAAAGTGCATAGGTAAACTGGAAATATAAAGGGATAGTAATGTCCAAATTAAACTTTTCTGACTCAGATGGGGCATGTCATTTTAAATAACTTTCTAATTTACTTTTATCATCAAATTTGCTTTGTTATCTTGTTATTCTTAGTTGGAAGCTAAATCTAGGAAGGCTCATATGCTAATTACTAAGCCCTTGAAGGCCGCCTATTATCTGAATGCATTTGACAGTTTTTCACAGCTAGAGGGTGTTAGTTCATGTGTTTCACATAGATACCATTGTGCTCATGCATGTGAAGTTATTTAAGAGTCAGCACTAATTGCCTGAAATGCAAGTCTGTCAAAAGATCTGAGATAAGGAGGCAGTCAGCAAAAGCTTTGATACAAGGCAATTACAGAGGTAAAAAGTATCGGCTAGATTACGACTTGTGCGTTAGGCTTAAAAAGCAGCGTTAAGAGGTCCTAACGCTGCTTTTTAACGCCCGCTGCTATTACGAGTCTTGAAGGTACAGGCTCACCGCTCATTTTTTTGGTCAGACTTGGAAATACTGCAAATCCACTTACGTAAATTGCGTATCCTATTTTTTCAATGGGACTTGCATAGCTTCGGTATTACGAGTCTGCCAAAAAGTGAACGGTACACCCTCTCCTGTCAAGACTGGTACTGCATTTTAAAGTCAGTAGTTAAGAGTTTTACACTACAACGCCGTAGCATAAAACTCTTAACTAAAGTGCTAAACAGTACACTAACACCCATAAACTACCTATTAACCCCTAAACCGCTGCACTCCCACCTCGCAAACATTAGTTAAATGTTATTAACCCCTAATCTGCCATCCCTAACATTGCCGACACCTACCTACATTTATTAACCCCTAATCTGCCGCCCCCAACGTCGCCGCCACTATACTAAAGTTATTAACCCCTAAATCTACGTCTAACCCTAACCCTAACACCCCCTAACTTAAATATAATTAAAAGAAATCTAAATAAATATTCCTATCATTAACTAAAATGTTCCTATTTAAAACTAAATACTTACCTATAAAATAAACCCTAAGCTAGCTACAATATAACTAATAGTTACATTGTAGCTAGCTTATGGTTTATTTTTATTTTACAGGCAAGTTTGTATTTATTTTAACTAGGTAGAATAGTTACTAAATAGTTATTAACTATTTAATAACTACCTAGCTAAAATAAATACAAAAGTACCTGTAAAATAAAACCTAACCTAAGTTACAATTACACCGAACACTACACTATAATTAAATTAATTCCCTAAATTAAATACAATTAAATAAAATTAGCTAAAGTACCAAAAAACAAACACTAAATTACAGAAAATAATAAACAAATTACAAGATTTTTAAACTAATTACACCTAATGTAATCCCCCTAAAAAAATAAAAAAGCCCCCCCAAAATAAAAAAAAGCCCTACCCTACACTAAATTACAAATAGCCCTTAAAAGGGCCTTTTGCGGGGCATTGCCCCAAAGTAATCAGCTCTTTTACCTGTAAAAAAATTTACAAATCCCCCTCAACATTAAAACCCACCACCCACACAACCAACCCTACTCTAAAACCCACCCAATACCACTTAAAAAAAACCTAACACTAACCCCTTGAAGATCACCTTACCGGGAGAAGTCTTCATCCAACCGGCCAAAGTCCTCAACGAAGCCGGGAGAAGTCTTCATCCAAGCCTGGCGAAGTGGTCCTCCAGACGGGTAGAAGTCTTCATCCATTTGTAATTTTTTTTACAGGTAAAAGAGCTGATTACTTTGGGGCAATGCCCCGCAAAAGGCCCTTTTAAGGGCTATTTGTAATTTAGTGTACGGTAGGGCTTTTTTATTTTGTTAGGGGGATTACATTAGGTGTAATTAGTTTAAAAATCTTGTAATTTGTTTATTATTTTCTGTAATTTAGTGTTTGGTTTTTTTTGTACTTTAGATAATATAATTTAATTGTATTTAATTGTATTTAATTTAGGGAATTAATTTAATTATAGTGTAGTGTTAGGTGTAATTGTAATTTAGGTTAGGTTTTATTTTACAGGTACTTTTGTATTTATTTTAGCTAGGTAGTTATTAAATAGTTAATAACTATTTAGTAACTATTCTACCTAGTTAAAATAAATACAAACTTGCCTGTAAAATAAAAATAAACACTAAGCTAGCTACAATGTAACTATTAGTTATATTGTAGCTAGCTAAGGGTTTATTTTATAGGTAAGTATTTAGTTTTAAATAGGAATAATTTCGTTAATGATAGGAATATTTATTTAGATTTATTGTAATTATATTTAAGTTAGGGGGTGTTAGGTTTAGGGTTAAACTTAGGTTTAGGGGTTAATAACTTTAATACAGTGGCGGTGACGTTGGGGGTGGCAGATTAGGGGTTAATAAATGTAGGTAGGTGGCGGCGATGTTAGGGCTGGCAGATTAGGGGTTAATAATATTTAACTAATGTTTGCGAGGCGGGAGTGCGGCGGTTTAGGGGTCAATATGTTTATTACAGTGGCGGCAACATTGGGGGCGGCACATTAGGGGTTAATAAGTGTAGGTAGGTGGTGACGACATTGGGGGTGGCAGAGTAGGGGTTAATAAATATAATGTAGGGTTCGGTGATGTTGGGGGCAGCAGATTAGGGGTTAATAATTATAATGTAGGTGTCGACGATGTTGGGGACGGCAGATTAGGGTTTAATAAGTGTAAGATTAGGGGTGTTTAGACTCGGGGTTCATGTTAGGGTGTTAGGTGTAGACATACATTTTATTTCCCCATAGGAATCAATGGGGCTGCGTTAGTGAGTTATACGCTGCTTTTTTGCAGGTGTTAGACTTTTTTTCAGCCGGCTCTCCCCGTTGATTCCTATGGGGAAATCGTGCACAAGCGCGTTATACCAGCTCACCGCTGACTTAAGCAGCGCTGGTATTGGAGTGAGATTTGGAGCAAAATTTTGCTCAACGCTCACTTCTTGTCTTTTAACGACGAGTTTCTGAAAACTCGTAATACCAGCGCTGTAGGTAAGTGAGTGGTGAGGGAAAACTGCTCGTTAGCACCGCACAGCCTCTAACGCAAAACTCGTAATCTAGCCTTATATTTCTATAACAGTGTTGGTTATGCAAAACTGGGGAATGGTAAATAAAGGGATTATCTATCTTTGTAAACAATAACATTTTTGGTGTTTACTATCTCTGGCCTAGATTTGGAGTTTGGCGGTAGAAGGGCTGTTAACGCTCCGCGGGCTTTTTTCTGGCCGCACCATAAATTTAACTCTGGTATCGAGAGTTCAAACAAATGCTGCGTTAGGCTCCAAAAAAGGAGCGTAGAGCATTTTTACCGCAAATGAAACTCTCGATACCAGAGTTGCTTACGGACGCGGCCAGCCTCAAAAACGTGCTCGTGCACGATATCCCCATAGGAAACAATGGGGCTGTTTGAGCTGAAAAAAAACCTAACACCTGCAAAAAAGCAGCGTTCAGCTCCTAACGCAGCCCCATTGTTTCCTATGGGGAAACACTCCCTAAGTCTGCACCTAACACTCTAACATGTACCCCGAGTCTAAACACCCCTAACCTTACACTTATTAACCCCTAATCTGCCGCTCCCGCTATCGCTGACCCCTGCATATTTTTTTTAACCCCTAATCTGCCGCTCCGTAAACCGCCGCAACCTACGTTATCCCTATGTACCCCTAATCTGCTGCCCTAACATCGCCGACCCCTATATTATATTTATTAACCCCTAATCTGCCCCCCACAACGTCGCCGACACCTGCCTACACTTATTAACCCCTAATCTGCCGAGCGGACCGCACCGCTACTATAATAAAGTTATTAACCCCTAACCCGCCTCACTAACCCTATCATAAATAGTATTAACCCCTAATCTGCCCTCCCTAACATCGCCGACACCTAACTTCAATTATTAACCCCTAATCTGACGACCGGAGCTCATCGCTACTATAATAAATGGATTAACCCCTAAAGCTAAGTCTAACCCTAACACTAACAACCCCCTAACTTAAATATAATTTACATCTAACGAAATTAATTAACTCTTATTAAATAACTTATTCCTATTTAAAGCTAAATACTTACCTGTAAAATAAATCCTAATATAGCTACAATATAAATTATAATTATATTATAGCTATTTTAGGATTAATATTTATTTTACAGGCAACTTTGTAATTATTTTAACCAGGTACAATAGCTATTAAATAGTTAAGAACTATTTAATAGTTACCTAGTTAAAATAATAACAAATTTACCTGTAAAATAAATCCTAACCTAAGATATAATTAAACCTAACACTACCCTATCAATAAATTAATTAAATAAACTACCTACAATTACCTACAATTAACCTAACACTACACTATCAAAAAATTAATTAAACACAATTCCTACAAATAAATACAATTAAATAAACTAGCTAAAGTACAAAAAATAAAAAAGAACTAAGTTACAAAAAATAAAAA
Source organism: Bombina bombina (assembly GCF_027579735.1). Taxonomy (NCBI): domain Eukaryota; kingdom Metazoa; phylum Chordata; class Amphibia; order Anura; family Bombinatoridae; genus Bombina; species Bombina bombina. The sequence goes on along the minus strand of NC_069502.1, from coordinate 610,264,504 downwards.
AATATTTACAAACATCAGAAAATTATTACAACAATTTTAAACTAATTACACCTACTCTAAGCCCCCTAATAAAATAACAAAGACCCCCAAAATAAAAAATTCCCTACCCTATTCTAAATTAAAAAAGTTAAAAGCTCTTTTACCTTACCAGCCCTGAACAGGGCCCTTTGCGGGGCATGCCCCAAGAATTTCAGCTCTTTTGCCTGTAAAAAAAACACATACAATACCCCCCCCCAACATTACAACCCACCACCCACATACCCCTAATCTAACCCAAACCCCCCTTAAATAAACCTAACACTAAGCCCCTGAAGATCTTCCTACCTTGTCTTCACCATCCAGGTATCACCGATCCGTCCTGGCTCCAACATCTTCATCCAACCCAAGCGGGGGTTGGCGATCCATCATCCGGTGGCTGAAGAGGTCCAGAAGAGGCTCCAAAGTCTTCCTCCTATCCGGCAAGAAGAGGACATCCGGACCGGCAAACATCTTCTCCAAGCGGCATCTTCGATCTTCTTGCATCCGGTGCGAAGCGGGTCCATCTTGAAGCAGGCGACGCGGATCCATCCTCTTCTTCCGTTGTCTCCCGACGAATGACGGTTCCTTTAAGGGACGTCATCCAAGATGGCGTCCCTTTAATTCCGATTGGCTGATAGGATTCTATCAGCCAATCGGAATTAAGGTAGGAATATTCTGATTGGCTGATGGAATCAGCCAATCAGAATCAAGTTCAATCCGATTGGCTGATCCAATCAGCCAATCAGATTGAGCTCGCATTCTATTGGCTGTTCCGATCAGCCAATAGAATGCGAGCTCAATCTGATTGGCTGATTGGATCAGCCAATAGGATTGAACTTGATTCTGATTGGCTGATTCCATCAGCCAATCAGAATATTCCTACCTTAATTCCGATTGGCTGATAGAATCCTATCAGCCAATCGGAATTCAAGGGACGCCATCTTGGATGACATCCCTTAAAGGAACCGTCATTCGTCGGGAGACAACGGAAGAAGAGGATGGATCCGCGTAGCCTGCTTCAAGATGGACCCGCTCCGCACCGGATGCAAGAAGATCGAAGATGCCGCTTGGAGAAGATGTTTGCCGGTCCGGATGTCCTCTTCTTGCCGGATAGGAGGAAGACTTTGGAGCCTCTTCTGGACCTCTTCAGCCACCGGATGATGGATCGCCAACCCCCGCTTGGGTTGGATGAAGATGTTGGAGCCAGGACGGATCGGTGATACCTGGATGGTGAAGACAAGGTAGGAAGATCTTCAGGGGCTTAGTGTTAGGTTTATTTAAGGGGGGTTGGGGTTAGATTAGGGGTATGTGGGTGGTGGGTTGTAATGTTGGGGGGGTATTGTATGTGTTTTTTTTACAGGCAAAAGAGCTGAAATTCTTGGGGCATGCCCCGCAAAGGGCCCTGTTCAGGGCTGGTAAGGTAAAAGAGCTTTTAACTTTTTTAATTTAGAATAGGGTAGGGAATTTTTTATTTTGGGGGTCTTTGTTATTTTATTAGGGGGCTTAGAGTAGGTGTAATTAGTTTAAAATTGTTGTAATAATTTTCTGATGTTTGTAAATATTTTTTTATTTTTTGTAACTTAGTTCTTTTTTATTTTTTTGTACTTTAGCTAGTTTATTTAATTGTATTTATTTGTAGGAATTGTGTTTAATTAATTTATTGATAGTGTAGTGTTAGGTTAATTGTAGGTAATTGTAGGTAGTTTATTTAATTAATTTATTGATAGGGTAGTGTTAGGTTTAATTATATCTTAGGTTAGGATTTATTTTACAGGTAAATTTGTTATTATTTTAACTAGGTAACTATTAAATAGTTCTTAACTATTTAATAGCTATTGTACCTGGTTAAAATAATTACAAAGTTGCCTGTAAAATAAATATTAATCCTAAAATAGCTATAATATAATTATAATTTATATTGTAGCTATATTAGGATTTATTTTACAGGTAAGTATTTAGCTTTAAATAGGAATAAGTTATTTAATAAGAGTTAATTAATTTCGTTAGATGTAAATTATATTTAAGTTAGGGGGGTGTTAGTGTTAGGGTTAGACTTAGCTTTAGGGGTTAATCCATTTATTATAGTAGCGATGAGCTCAGGTCGTCAGATTAGGGGTTAATAATTGAAGGTAGGTGTCGGCGATGTTAGGGAGGGCAGATTAGGGGTTAATACTATTTATGATAGGGTTAGTGAGGCGGATTAGGGGTTAATAACTTTATTATAGTAGCGCTCAGGTCCGCTCGGCAGATTAGGGGTTAATAAGTGTAGGCAGGTGTCGGCGACGTTGAGGGGGGCAGATTAGGGGTTAATAAATATAATATAGGGGTCGGCGGTGTTAGGGGCAGCAGATTAGGGGTACATAAGGATAACGTAGGTGGCGGCGCTTTGCGGTCGGAAGATTAGGGGTTAATTATTGTAAGTAGCTGGCGGCGACGTTGTGGGGGGCAGGTTAGGGGTTAATAAATGTAATACAGGGGTCGGCGGGGTTAGGGGCAGCAGATTAGGGGTACAAGTATAACGTAGGTGGCGGTCGGCAGATTAGGGGTTAAAAAATTTAAATCGAGTGGCGGCGATGTGGGGGGACCTCGGTTTAGGGGTACATAGGTAGTTTATGGGTGTTAGTGTACTTTAGGGTACAGTAGTTAAGAGCTTTATGAACCGGCGTTAGCCCAGAAAGCTCTTAACTCCTGCTATTTTCCGGCGGCTGGAGTTTTGTCGTTAGAGCTCTAACGCTCACTTCAGAAACGACTCTAAATACCGGCGTTAGAAAGATCCCATTGAAAAGATAGGATACGCAATTGACGTAAGGGGATCTGCGGTATGGAAAAGTCGCGGATGAAAAGTGAGCGTTAGACCCTTTAATCACTGACTCCAAATACCAGCGGGCGGCCAAAACCAGCGTTAGGAGCCTCTAACGCTGGTTTTCACGGCTACCGCCGAACTCTAAATCTAGGCCTCTGTAATTTCTAATCATATATGATAGTGTTATGTGAGGAACTGCAGCAAGACAGATGAGGCAGTAGGGAGATAGGTTCCAGGCCCCTCTCAAAATTGTCATAAGTAACACCTAATACATTATTTTTTAAAGCTTTGAAATGAAGACTTTAAATGCTAAACAGCATTCTAAACCTAATAAAATAATCACACAACACAGAATATATAATTAAACTAAGTTAAATGAACAAAAACATTTGCTAAACAGCATTATAAACCTAATAAAATAATCACACAACACAGACTTCACTAGCATTTTTCTGCAAACAGTTCTTTCTATGCATTCCAATCTGGACTGATTTATAGACAGGAAATATTAGGGGTATTAAAAGCAGCTCTTTGAATGTTACATGTAGCCACTGGGGTAACATTGCTTCTCTATTTGTGCTCCTGGCAGTCAAGGTAATGGTCAAATCACTGATGTGTATGTCACTGGCAGTCAAAGAGGCAAAATTACTGATTTAAATATTTCTAGCAGCCACGGGGATACAATCATTGCTCAGCTGTGAAAAGGAAAGCATTTGTTTCAACTGTCTTAAACAGTTGAAACAGCTTCTCATTTCAGGTTCTCCTGACTCCAAGGGAAACTTGCCGATTTTTGGATTTCCAGTGACTATAACCGGACCTTCATGTCTTTTACCGCTTTTGTATGTGAAAGTTAATTTATTTATTGGATCAACTTTGGATGCTGCACTGATAGCATTTAGTACGCCTGACCAACGTATTTTTTGCTGATTTTATGTGTATATGTTTTATATTTTTTGTTAGACTGTATTAATTAATAAATACATTTTTTACTACATGGAGCATTTGTTTAGGCCATTGTATTACTCACTCATTGAGTCGCTAATATTGTCATATTTTACACATATTTGCAACTTATATCTATTGATAAAACTTGATACAATCTTTTTAGCTATTTAGCTGTGTTAACAGCACTATATCGTATTTTAGTCACTATTTTAAGCTGTGTTCACAGCACTGTGGGTTTAATATCCTTCTCTATTTGATTGGGATCTTAATTATTGTTTTTAGACTGTTGTTTGGAGGTTGGGGAATCTCCTTTTCCCACTTGCCTAATAGTATCTATTATATCAGCGCAAAGTGACATAACCTCTTTTTCTTTTAATTGCAGACATGGCAATCTTGAAATGTTCTAAAAAAATAGCCTTTCAACTTTTATGGATTATGTCGGCAATCAGACAGCTGTAGAAACCTGGGAAACTAAGATACATTGAATAAACTACACATTTGTGGAAAGTACACACTTTGGTGCATCAAATTAGGGGCTACAGGTATTGCTAGCACAAAAACAGACAATGTACTATTAAGTGGAATATGGCTCTTTGCTTAAGTGGAATTTGTAAGCAATGCAACTTATTCCATTAATTGCTGCGCAGCCCAAATTCATGCTAGAAATACTTGTAGCCCCTCAAATGATGCACAAAGGTGCCAATATAGAACCTTATAGGGTCCTCCTTAATGGTATTCCAACTTATATTGCCGTATATGGTATGTCATGCTTTGGCTAGTAATAACAGTTAAGCAATAGTTCTGGAGTATAATAGTACAAAAGGGGTACTCAGGTGTATTAAGCTGCTAGGTAGCTGTTGTCTATCCACTAATAGACATGGGGCTGTCATTCTAGAGAATAATAATTGGCAGTTGTATTAAAACTCACAGAAGTCAATAGGAGTATTACTCAATTCACAACAAATCAACGTTTTTAAAAAAAAATAAAAGAAAAAAAACACAAACTTGAGTTTATAAAATTGAACATGCAAATGAGTAGTATGAAAAAATTACAAATGTTAACTATCTTTGGCGTATCTCCAAATCTAAAGAGGCAATCACACCAACAGAGAGATACTGGCCTCTAGTTATCAAGCCGTCAACCGCAAATACGGTGGAATTCCGCAGCGTATTTGTGGCGAGGCTGATTCGCCGTAGTTATCAACCCCTACTGCCCGGCAAAAGTAGAATATAGTGACGTAAGCTTTGATCCGCCGGACTCAGTCCGACACAGATCGATGGTTACGTCACTACAGATGTTGTGAACGCAAGTTCGGCACAATCTGACTACTTTTGGTAGTTATCAAACTACTACCAGGTACGCTCGGCACTTTTCCGGCCCAGCGTACCTGGATTTCAATCCGGCAGATCTCATAGGAATCAATGGGAGTCTGACTCTGACCATAGCGAAAGCTCATGTTCGCTGCTGCCCGATATCCCATGGATTCCTATGGGAAACGTCTACACCTAACACCCTAACATGTACCCCGAGTCTAAACACCCCTAATCTGCCCCTCCCTACAACGCCGCAACTAAATTTATTACCCCCTAAACCGCTGCTCCCGGAGCCCTCCGCAACTATAATAAACATATTAACCCCTAAACCACCGCTCCTGGACCCCGCCACCACCTACATTATACATATTAACCCCTAATCTGCTGCCCCCTATACCGCCGCCACCTACATAAATTTATTAATCCCTATCCTGCGGATCCCGGACCCGGCCGCAACTAAATAAATGGTTTAACCCCTAAACCGCCGCTCCCGGACCCCGCCGCCACCTATATTAAAGTTATTAACCCCTATCCTGCCCCCCTATACCACCGCCACCTATATTAAAATTATTTACCCCTAAACCTAAGTCTAAGACTAACCCTAACCCCCCCTAACTTAAATATTATTTTAATAAATCTAAATACATATTACTCGTATTAACTAAATTAATCCTATTTAAAAGTAAATACTTACCTTTAAAATAAACCCTAAGATAGCTACAATATAACTAATAATTATATTGTAGCTATTTTAGGATTTATTTTTATTTTACAGGCAACTTTGTATTTATTTTAACTAGGTACAATAGCTATTAAATAGTTAATAACTATTTAATAGCTACCTAGCTAAAATACTTACACAATTACCTGTAAAATAAAGCCTAACCTAAGTTACAATTAAACCTAACACTACACTATTATTAAATAAATTAAATAAATTACCTACAATTACCTAAAATTAAATTAAATAACCTAAACTATAGTACAAAAAAAAAACAAAAACACTAAATTACAGAAAATAAAAAAGAATTACAAGAGGTTTAAACTAATTACACCTAATCTAAGCCCCCTAATAAAATAATAAAGCCCCCTTAAATAAAAAAATGCCCTACCCTATTCTAAATTACAAAGTAACCAGCTCTTTTACCAGCCCTTAAAAGGGCTTTTTGCGGGGCATTGCCCCAAAGTAATCAGTTCTTTTACCTGTAAAAAAAATACAACCCCCCCCCCAACATTAAAACCCACCACCCACATACCCCTACTCTAACCCACCCAAACCCCCCTTAAAAAAAAACTAACACTAACCCCCTGAAGATCACCCTACCTGGAGCCGTCTTCACCCAACCGGGCCAAAATCTTCATCCAAGGTGCGCAGAGGAGGTCCTCCATCCAGCAGAAGTCTTCATCCAGGAGGCGTCTTCAATCTTCATCCATCCGGAGTGGAGCGGAGCCATCTTCAAAGTAAATTAGAAAGTTGCTTAAAATTTCATGCTCAATCTGAATCACGAAAGAATTTTTTTGGGAACAGTGTCCCTTTAATAATGAGAGAGTGACTCCACTGAGAATAAAGAACATAGAGGATAATAGTTCCAGAACCGCACTATATGAGATCACATATCAATATACTCTAGAAGCCCAGAGCTTGTTATCTATAAAATGTTATCTCTTAAAATCTTGGTACATACTACAAACAGCATAAATATTGAACAACATTGAAATATTGAAAAGTGAAATATAAACTCTAACACACCATATAATTTAAATAAAGTCTCTTCGATCAGAGAAATATAAACCGCTTTTCTGTCCCTTTAACATATTGTGTCCCGTTTGAAAAATGTTGGAAGGACCTATACCTTTTCAGATAATTTATCTGATCCCAACCTCATGAAATGTTAGGTCTACCTAAAAAAATATGGTGAGATTCTGGATTTTGGTAGAAGAGCAGTGCTGGAAAATGTAACCCGCTTGTAGTGAGTGCTCTGATAATATTGGGCAAAAGCCAGTGTGTCTGCCGGACTTCTGAATCAGCCGCCAATCCGTGTGTTTCAGATGGCTCTCTCAACCTTCTGTCTTCCCCAAGCTGAGTCCACCTCAGTCTGAGCAAAGTCCTCTTCGGGAGCAGAAATCTCCAAGGATCTCGGCATCTCAGCCGCCACCAAGTGGATCAGCTTTGGGTCTCTCCAGGTTATGGCTTCGGTATGCAGATTGCATCGGGACCACGCATATTCATCCTTCATCTCCATCAAAACAGGGCTTGGCTTAAAAGCTGGCTCCAAAGTAGGGTTATCCAAGGGATGAAATTCTGCTCTCAGCTCATGGCTTGGTAGGTGTCTATTAGGCCGCATAAGTCGGGCAGAACAAACTTGCCAGACTCCATTATGGGTTCTTACCCCAAGCACAAGGCAGCTGGGCAATGCGGAGAGAAAGTTTTTTTTCTTTTTCCTTTTTTTCCTTCCCTAGGATACTGCTATAACCTTGATAAGTCTAAAGGTTTTTTTACACTTCGCTACCTAATTGACTGAGAGGGCTGCATGCAAGAGTCTCAGCTACACGGATCTCTAATAAAAGGGATATCCAAGGCCCAAGTGGCTGTGTTTGCGTGTCTCTCTCTTAAGGGCCTTAGTTCATGTTTTTAGTCAGTTAATCTGCCCCTATATTTCCATGGTAGTATGTGTAGATTTTCTGCTACCACCTGTGTTGTTTTCGTTTTAATAGCTATGCTTCAACACATTAAAAAAGGTAAATTATAAGTCTAAGCTCCGGAGCTCCACAGATATGCGTCTTGTCGCTTCTAAAGTTGGCTCCCCCCCCCCCCCCGTGAATTGCTGAAAACAGTACAGTAAATTCTAAGATGCTGTTTTTGATAATTTATTAAATTGACATGCCTGCAATAAAACAGTGGAGAAAAACAGTGAAATGTTGTTAATTTCTGATTATTTCAGACAGGTTACTTACTACAGCTATTTATCCACACAGGTTTTGATGATAGAACTTAGAATAATAAAATTACATACTATTATTTATTGAGTCAGGCGTAAAAAAATACACTTTTTTTTCACATTTTATGCTGTATTTTTTTTAAAAATCTGATGATACATACACATATAATAATGGTATATTCTGAATCTGCTGAAAAAAACAATATTTTGTTTGTATAGTTTATTCATATTATTATTATTATTATCAGGTATTTGTAGAGCGCTAACATGTTCCGCAGCGCTATGAACATAGGTGGTATATAAAAACAATTACAGGGATCAAATGGGTTGAGGGTCCTGCCGAGAGTTGCACTGTTGTAGTTGGCTCTTATGAAGGTGGACTACAAACAGCTGGGCTCATAGGCTTACATGTTATGGGGTTTAAGGGGATAGCAGTGGAGATAGGAAAGTTAATGTAGGTTGTATGCGTCCCTGAATAGTAGAGTCTTCAGGGAGCACTTGAAGCTTTTAAAACTAGAGGAGAGTCTTGTGGAGCGAGGCAGAGAGTTCCATAAGATGGGAGCCAGTCTGGAGAAATCTTGTAAACGGGAATGTGAGGAGGTAACAAGAGAGGAGGAGAGTAGGAGATCATGAGCGGAGCGAAGGGGTCGGGTTGGAGAGTATCTGAAGACAAGGTCTGAGATGTAGGGGGGAGCAATGCAATTGAGGGCTTTATAAGTCAGAGTGAGAATTTTGTGTTTAATCCTGGAGGCAAGAGAAAGCCAGTGAAAGGATTGGCAGAGAGGTGCGGCAGATGAAGAGCGACGTGTAAGGAAGATGAGCCTGGCAGATGCATTCATTATGGATTGTAAAGGAGCTAGGCAGCAGCTAGGGAGACCAGAGAAGATGGAGTTGCAGTAGTCAAGGCAGGAAAGGATGAGAGAGTGGATTAAAATCTTAGTTGTGTCTTGTGTAAGGAAATGTTTGATTTTAGCGATGTTTTTAAGGTGGAATCGGCAGGCTTTAGCCAAGGACTGAATGTGAGGAGTGAAAGAAAGATCTGAGTCAGGTGTGACTCTAAGGCCTAGATTTGGAGTTCGGCGGTAGCCGTGAAAACCAGCGTTAGAGGCTCCTAACGCTGGTTTTAGGCTACCGCCGGTATTTGGAGTCAGTGATTAAAGGGTCTAACGCTCACTTTTCAGCCGCGACTTTTCCATACCGCAGATCCCCTTACGTCAATTGCGTATCCTATCTTTTCAATGGGATCTTTCTAACGCTGGTATTTAGAGTCGTTTCTGAAGTGAGCGTTAGAGCTCTAACGACAAAACTCCAGCCGCCGGAAAATAGCAGGAGTTAAGAGCTTTCTGGGCTAACGCCGGTTCATAGAGCTCTTAACTACTGTACCCTAAAGTACACTAACACCCATAAACTACCTATGTACCCCTAAACCGAGGTCCCCCCACATCGCCGCCACTCGATTTAAATTTTTTAACCCCTAATCTGCCGACCGCCACCTACGTTATACTTATGTACCCCTAATCTGCTGCCCCTAACACCGCCGACCCCTATATTATATTTATTAACCCCTAATCTGCCCCCCTCAACGTCGCCGACACCTGCCTACACTTATTAACCCCTAATCTGCCGAGCGGACCTGAGCGCTACTATAATAAATGTATTAACCCCTAATCCGCCTCACTAACCCTATAATAAATAGTATTAACCCCTAATCTGCCCTCCCTAACATCGTCGACACCTAACTTCAATTATTAACCCCTAATCTGACGACCGGAGCTCACCGCTACTATAATAAATGGATTAACCTCTAAAGCTAAGTCTAACCCTAACTCTAACACCCCCCTAAGTTAAATATAATTTAAATCTAACGAAATAAATTAACTCTTATTAAATAAATTATTCCTATTTAAAGCTAAATACTTACCTGTAAAATACATCCTAATATAGCTACAATATAAATTATAATTACATTGTAGCTATTTTAGGATTTATATTTATTTTACAGGCAACTTGGTAATTATTTTAACCAGGTACAATAGCTATTTAATAGTTACCTAGTTAAAATAATAACAAATTTACCTGTAAAATAAATCCTAACCTAAGATATAATTAAACCTAACACTACCCTATCAATAAATTAATTAAATAAACTACCTACAATTACCTACAATTAACCTAACACTACACTATCAATAAATTAATTAAACACAATTCCTACAAATAAATACAATTAAATAAACTAGCTAAAGTACAAAAAATAAAAAAGAACTAAGTTACAAAAAATAAAAAAATATTTACAAACATAAGAAAAATATTACAACAATTTTAAACTAATTACACCTACTCTAAGCCCCCTAATAAAATAACAAAGCCCCCCAAAATAAAAAATTCCCTACCCTATTCTAAATTAAAAAAGGTAAAAGCTCTTTTACCTTACCAGCCCTGAACAGGGCCCTTTGCGGGGCATGCCCCAAGAATTTCAGCTCTTTTGCCTGTAAAAAAAAACATACAATACCCCCCCCCCAACATTACAACCCACCAACCACATACCCCTAATCTAACCCAAACCCCCCTTAAATAAACCTAACACTAAGCCCCTGAAGATCTTCCTACCTTGTCTTCACCATCCAGGTTCACCGATCCGTCCTGAAGAGCTCCTCCGATGTCCTGATCCAAGCCCAAGCGGGGGGCTGAAGAGGTCCATGATCCGGTCAAAGTCTTCATCCAAGCGGGGCAGAAGAGGATCTTCCATCCGATTGAAGTCTTCATCCAGGCGGCATCTTCTATGGTCTTCTATCCGGAGCGAAGCGGCAGGATCCTGAAGACCTCCAGCGCGGAACATCCATCCGGCCCGACGACTGAACGACGAATGACTGTTCCTTTAAGGGACGTCATCCAAGATGGCGTCCCTCGAATTCCGATTGGCTGATAGGATTCTATCAGCCAATCGGAATTAAGGTAGGAATTTTCTGATTGGCTGATGGAATCAGCCAATCAAAATCAAGTTCAATCCGATTGGCTGATCCAATCAGCCTATCAGATTGAGCTCGCATTCTATTGGCTGATCGGAACAGAAAATAGAATGCGAGCTCAATCTGATTGGCTGATTGGATCAGCCAATCGGATTGAACTTGATTCTGATTGGCTGATTCCATCAGCCAATCAGAAAATTCCTACCTTAATTCCGATTGGCTGATAGAATCCTATCAGCCAATCGGAATTCGAGGGACGCCATCTTGGATGACGTCCCTTAAAGGAACAGTCATTCGTCGTTCAGTCGTCGGGCCGGATGGATGTTCCGCGCTGGAGGTCTTCAGGATCCTGCCGCTTCGCTCCGGATAGAAGACCATAGAAGATGCCGCCTGGATGAAGACTTCAATCGGATGGAAGATCCTCTTCTGCCCCGCTTGGATGAAGACTTTGACCGGATCATGGACCTCTTCAGCCCCCCGCTTGGGCTTGGATCAGGACATCGGAGGAGCTCTTCAGGACGGATCTGTGAACCTGGATGGTGAAGACAAGGTAGGAAGATCTTCAGGGGCTTAGTGTTAGGTTTATTTAAGGGGGGTTTGGGTTAGATTAGGGGTATGTGGGTGGTGGGTTGTAATGTTGGGGGGGTATTGTATGTTTTTTTTTACAGGCAAAAGAGCTGAAATTCTTGGGGCATGCCCCGCAAAGGGCCCTGTTCAGGGCTGGTAAGGTAAAAGAGCTTTTACCTTTTTTAATTTAGAATAGGGTAGGGAATTTTTTATTTTGGGGGGCTTTGTTATTTTATTAGGGGGCTTAGAGTAGGTGTAATTAGTTTAAAATTTTTGTAATATTTTTCTTATGTTTGTAAATATTTTTTTATTTTTTGTAACTTAGTTCTTTTTTATTTTTTGTACTTTAGTTAGTTTATTTAATTGTATTTATTTGTAGGAATTGTGTTTAATTAATTTATTGATAGTGTAGTGTTAGGTTAATTGTAGGTAATTGTAGGTAGTTTATTTAATTAATTTATTGATAGGGTAGTGTTAGGTTTAATTATATCTTAGGTTAGGATTTATTTTACAGGTAAATTTGTTATTATTTTAACTAGGTAACTATTAAATAGCTATTGCACCTGGTTAAAATAATTACCAAGTTGCCTGTAAACTAAATATAAATCCTAAAATAGCTATAATATAATTATAATTTATATTGTAGCTATATTAGGGTTTATTTTACAGGTAAGTATTTAGCTTTAAATAGGAATAATTTATTTAATAAGAGTTAATTTATTTCGTTAGATTTAAATTATATTTAATTTAGGGGGGTGTTAGTGTTAGGATTAGACTTAGCTTTAGGGGTTAATCCATTTATTATAGTAGTGGTGAGCTCCGGTCGTCAGATTAGGGGTTAATAATTGAAGTTAGGTGTCGGCGATGTTAGGGAGGGCAGATTAGGGGTTAATACTATTTATGATAGGGTTAGTGAGGCGGATTAGGGGTTAATAACTTTATTATAGTAGCGCTCAGGTCCGCTCGGCAGATTAGGGGTTAATAAGTGTAGGCAGGTGTCGGCGACGTTGTGGGGGGCAGATTAGGGGTTAATAAATATAATATAGGGGTCGGCGATGTTAGGGCAGCAGATTAGGGGTACATAGGGATAACGTAGGTTGCGGCGGTTTACGGAGCGGCAGATTAGGGGTTAAAAAAAATATGCAGGGGTCAGCGATAGCGGGGGCAGCAGATTAGGGGTTAATAAGTGTAAGGTTAGGGGTGTTTAGACTCGGGGTACATGTTAGAGTGTTAGGTGTAGACTAGGATGTGTTTCCCCATAGGAAACAATGGGGCTGCGTTAGGAGCTGAACGCTGCTTTTTTGCAGGTGTTAGGTTTTTTTTCAGCTCAAACAGCCCCATTGTTTCCTATGGGGGAATCGTGCACGAGCACGTTTTTGAGGCTGGCCGCGTCCGTAAGCAACTCTGGTATCGAGAGTTGCATTTGCGGTAAAAATGCTCTACGCTCCTTTTTTGGAGCCTAACGCAGCATTTGTTTGAACTCTCGATACCAGAGTTAAATTTATGGTGCGGCCAGAAAAAAGCCTGCGGAGCGTTAACAGTCCTTCTACCGCCAAACTCCAAATCTAGGCCTAAGACATTGGGCATGTGAGGTTACGGTAATGATGGAGTTATCAACAGTTATAGAGACATGGGGTGTGGAGATTTTGGAAGAAGGGGGAAAATAAGGAGCTCCGTTTTGGAGAGATTTAGCTTGAAGTAGTGAGAGGACATCCAAGATGAGATATGAGAGAGACAGTTAGTGACACGGGTTAGCAAGGAAGGAGATAGTTCTGGGGCAGAGAGGTAGATTTGGGTATCGTTTGCATACAGATGATAGTGAAACCCGTGGGACTTTATTAAGGAACCTAATGATGATGTGTAGATTGAGAAGAGAAGGGGACCGAGGACAGAGCCTTGCGGTTCCCCAACAGAAAGAGGTAATGGGGCTGAGGATGCCCCAGAGAAGGCTACACTAAAGGTACGGTTAGAAAGATAGGAAGAGAACCAAGAGAGAGCCATGTCGCAGATGCCTAAGGATTGGAGGGTATAAAGCAAAAGAGGGTGGTCGACAGTATCAAAGGCTGCAGACAGATCAAGGAGGATAAGTAGAGAGAAGTGGCCTTTGGATTTTGCTGTAAGTAGGTCGTTGGTAACCTTAACAATTGCTGTCTCTGTTGAGAGAAGGGGATGAAATCCAGATTGCAGTGGATCAAGGAGGGAGTTTAATGTAAGGAAATGGATAGATGTGCATATACTAGCTTTTCAAGAAGCTTTGAGGCAAGAGGGAGTAGGGAAATAGGGTGGAATTTGGATGGGGAGGTTGGATCGAGAGTTTTTTGAGGATAGGTGTGACTAATGCATGTTTAAGAGATGTGGGAACTACACCAGTGATGAGGGAGAGGTTGAAGATGTGTGTGAGTATAGGGGTAAGGGTAGAAGAGAGGGAGGGGAGTAGTTGTGAGGGGATGGGGTCTAGGGGACAGGTAGTGAGGTGAGAGGATAGTATAAGAGCAGAAACTTCATCCTCTGTAACAGGGGCAAAAGAGCTACATTTATGGCTATGTGGGTTTTGTATGATTGTGAGCTTTTGAGGGGGTGGGAGACCGGTAGTATGTTGAGAGCTGATTTAATTTCTGATGGAATAGATTTTGTTGTTGAAGTAGCTGGCAAAATCTTGAGCTGAGAGAAAAGTTGTGGTGGGATGTGGGGGTGGGCAGAGAAGAGTATTGAATGTGGAGAACAGACGTTTTGGGTTTGAAGAAAGAGTAGAGATAAGAGTGGAGAAGTAATGTTGCTTATATAGATTAAGGGCAGAATAGTAAGAGTTCAAGATGAATTTATAGTGAAGAAAGTCAGCAGAAATCCGAGATTTCCTCCAGTGTCGCTCAGCAGTACGGGAACATCTACGTAGGTACCATGTCAGAGGAGTATGCCAGAGCTGAGGATGAGTGTATGTTTTCCAAGCTATGGTAGGTGGGACCAGGTTATCAAGGACCGATGTAAGGGTGGAGTTATAGTGGCAGATAGATTCATCAGGACAGGAAAAGAGGGGATGGAAGAGAGAAGAGGTTCAAGAGAGCTAGCGAGCTGTTGCTGATCTAGTGACTTGATACTTCTGTGAAGTTTAGTCTGAGGGATAGAAGGAGGGAGAGTTGTAGGGAGGGAGGTGATGTTACAAGTGAGGACTGGTGGCGGTCAGAAAGAGGAAAAGGTGAGTTTGTGAAGTTTGAGATAGTGCATCGATAGCTGTAAATCAGATCAAAGGAGTGACCATCTTTGTGAGTGGGCGAGTCAATCCATTGTGACAGGCCGAATGAGGACTTTACTTCTAAAAGTGTTTAAACGTGAACTGCAACAAAAAGCTCAAAACCAGCTTAGCACACAAGTTGGAAATGGCTTAGCAGCCAAATTGTTTTAATTTCAGTCACATTTAAAGGGATATTACAGACAAAATTGGAATGGACACAGATGCATTTCACTTTTCTATAGGAACATTTTTGCAATATACATGTGTTAGCAAAAATGCTTCTAGTAAAAGCTATAGCCGTTTCAAGAGAGTAGTTTAGTATTTGTAGTGCACCAGCAACACAGCACTTACTCAGAGAGCCTAAAGTGCTTATATTATCTGGTAATGACAATGTGTTAAACTGATATAATACAGAGGAAAAAATAGATCCAGAATCTGTAAAAAGCAATAGTTGTTGGTTTGCAAGAGTGTTAAAAACACTAAGGCTGAACAATTCAACTGCACCAAACAGATGCTTTCAGCAGCCATGCCTTAAACCTAAAACTCTAAGTTTGGATGCAACAGCATGTCTTGTGATATTGGAAATATCTATTGAAGTTGAATTGTCAGCCTTTGCATTAGAAGAAACCAAGGTTTGCAAGACCAAAACTGAAAGAATTACAATAAATGTTACCTTTTCCTTCAAGATTATCTTTAGTGGATAGGGAATGAGAGGAAATAGAGATAACACATAGATCAAAATAAACTCTCAATACAGAGTATTCACTCCTAGAGCTTGAACATCTGGGAAAAACAGATATAGTGTGGAATCTGACAATAGAGACCAGAAGCCATAGATCCATCTATGGAATGCTCCACTTGTCTACAATCTTCTGAAAAAGCTGAATTGTGAACTTGCCATTCTGTTGGTAAGACCTACTTCCTCAAAAGGAAGTCTGCACTGAAATTTATAGAACCAGAAATGTGAATGGCTATCAGAAGCTTACGTTGTACCCATACAAATATAGTCCTTCAGGACTAACTGGCTTCTTGTTTCTCCATTGCAAAATTAACCAATCTGGCTTTAACAGGAGTAGACTCCTGGACAGATTTAAATTCTGAATCCACTAAATAAGAGCCTCTTCAGTACAAATGAAAAGGGAGGCTGCAGGGGGAAAAGAGCTAGATGTCTAGAAATAACAGATTAAAATACTGGAAAATATATATCCCCTAGCTTGTTCAAAATCTTCTTATGAACTGAAATTTAACCTCCAATTTCAGAGATGGTAATATACCAAAGCAATAAGAAAATCTAGTTTAAATGTCTCCAAACTTGGAAGTTGCCTGCAAGCAGAGGCACCTGAACAATTAAATAGGATTGAAAAACATGAAGAGCTGTAATGGAAAACCCAAGAGCTGAAATGGAAAACCACCCCTCTTGCCCCTAGTCTGGGACAGAGAATCTCAATCTTGAAAATAAAAAGAAACTTATTTTATTGTGTGAGACAGGTATGTTAATTATGACAGTGAATAATGTGACTAGAGAGAATTCCCTATACCCTAAACTACAATAGGACTACAGGAAAAAGGTTTATTCTAGATCAGACCATAAACCAGCCTTCAACATTTACTCATGTAATTCTGTATAAAGAACCTAAATTCTGACTTTCTTTGCGTGTAAAGAAAAGCAGTTTTGATTTATCTTATAATTAAAATACACTAAAAGCACTAGTTTTGTAAAATAAACTATTTTTCAGTGGTGTTACTATCATTTGAACCACGTTTATGTGTGGTGTTATAACTGTAAAACATTCCTTATAACTAAACCATGTAAGTTTTCCAAAAAGGAAAAAAATAAGTTAACTTCTGAGACATAATCAGATTAAAAATAGCTGATCCATAAATCCATTCTTACCAGATCTGTGGAAACTATAAATTCAACGTAAAAGTTAAAATAACTAAATATAATTCTGACTCCCTGCTGAAAGCAGGTACATTTTTGATTTTTTTTAAATTTATTTAAAGTGAAAGTCAATCCTAGCATTGTACAAATGGTAGGATTGACTATTGAAACAAATAAAGGGGACTTTCATTCATGAAGTGTAAGATATTTCATGTAGAAAGCTCCTTTATTTGTTTCAACCGATCGCCGTTCTTAGCTGCTACAGCAGCCCACGGCTAAAAACTTTTTGCTAAGAGGTGACGTTTTCACCTCTTAGCCAATAGCCGTGCAGTAAATCTGGCTTGGCACCCATGCTAAGAACGGCGATCAGTTGAAACAAATAAAGGACCTTTCTACATTAAGTATCTTATACTTCATGAATGAAAGCCCCCTTTATTTGTTTCAATAGTCAATCCTAGCATTTTTACAACGCTAGGATTGACTTTCACTTTTTATTATTATTTATTTATTATTATTATTATTGGTTATTTGTAGAGCGCCAACAGATTCCGCAGCGCTATAAACAAAGGGGAGTACAACAAAACAATTAAAGGGATCAAATGGGTAAAGGGCCCTGCCAAGAGTTGCACTATTGTAATTCATTCTTGAGAAGGTGATCTACAAACAGCTTTAAATTATTTATTTATGACCAGCAGCATATACCATTATACAAGCATAGAAACAAAACAAAAAAGAAACAACAAAAAAAGATATATCAATAGATTAGCATAGTCAATTAAGTTTCATGCACTCAGTACCTTAAATATATTGCTGCTGTTTTTTTCCTTTTTTAAACACATATATCACATACACAAAAAAAAAAAAAAACTTACAAAATAAGGGAAAAAGGGAAAAAAACAAAAAAAAAACGGGGTGGGAATTGGGACATGGGAACCTCGACCACCCAATCCCTCCTTTCCGTAAAGACCCCCAGGCGCTGTCTCATCTAATGGGTCCCTCTCCGGCCTCTATATATCTGGGAATACGTTGTCCATAATGGCAAGCTCTAAATATACCGTGCCCTTGAAAGGGGCAATAAGTTGTTTTTGAGTTTCTATAGGATATGCTAGAATAATATTCTTCCATTTATGGAAGAAGTGCTTAATTTGAGATTCTGAGTTAGTAGAGGTATCCATCTGTTCAATAATTATTAAATTTTATATTTTCTGTTTCAGCAAGTTGGGCACCTTTTTAGATTTCCAGTATTTCAAAATTAATAGTCTACACAATATTATTACCGCATTCATCTGTCGATTATTTCGAAGTTGATTCTCATTATGGTTGTCTACTAAAAAGAAGACCTGATTCTCTGTTATTCTAACTTGATTCGAATTTACTACATTAAGCCAATAGTTTACCTTGTACCAGAATTTCTTTATTTTATAGCAACTCCAAAAACAGTGACGTAAGTCTGCCTTTCTAATTTTACATTTATAGCAACACGCCCCTGCCTCATCCCAGTAAGCATGTATCTTAGGGGTGATGTAGGATCTATTTATTAATTTAAAGTGTGACTCTCTCCATGATGACGAACATATTGCAGTATCAGCTAGTTGGACACTTTTCTGTACCATCTCTGCTGTAACTTGCCAGGCCTGTGCAATCTTCTGCAGATGACTCTGGCCCATGAACCTTAAAACTATCCTATAAAAAAAGGAAATGGAGTATTTCCCAGCCCTAAATAGTTTAATTACTGGTTCCACCATACCCCAGTCCTCCTTGCCATTGGCTGTTATCATCAAAGTCTGTATATAATGATGTGCCTGTAAAAAGGCATAAAATTCTTTATTTCTGAGTCCAAACTCATTTTTTAAGTCAGAAAATGTCCTACATCTCCCTAAGTTATGATCTATAATTTGGGATATATACTTAAGCCCTTTCGATGCCCATTCTCTGAAAATTTTAGAATCAATTGCCGGGATAAAGGCAGGGTTGCCCGTTATATATAAATATTCAGAAAAATTGCTATTGACATTTATTTTTCCAAGTATTTTTTGCCAAGCCCTTATAACATTGTAAATGCTAGGGATTTGCTTAACCTTGCGCGGGGCATCAATAGCTGGACAGTGAAGAAGAGCCGTAAGCTCATATGGATATACAAAATATTTTTCAAACTCCTGTGATACGTAGTACTCCGCATCCGTTAGCCAATCAAGTGCTATTTTTGCTATCGTTGTTAAATTATAAATCTCTAAATCTGGTAGTGCCATTCCTCCATCCGCCCTAGCAAGTGTTATTGTCTTAAAGGCAACGGCTCTACGTTTATCTCCCCAGAAAAACTGGAGGCATGCTTGTTTAAATAGAATTAAATCCTGACGTTTTATAAACAACGGAATATTTTGCATCAGGTACATCAGTTTTGGAAATATAATCATCTTAATCAAGTTTATTTTACCTGATAACGATAGTTTAAATTTCGCCCAATTTTGGAGGTCTTTAAAAATTTTAGGAAAAAGCGGGGTATAGTTAAGATTGTACCAATCATTACTGTCTTTGGATAATTTAATTCCCAAATAAGTAAATGCTTCGCCAGCATCTTTAAACTGCGAGCAGAGGTAAGAAATTGCTTGTTTCCTTAACCAGTAGATCTCTGATTTCATCGTATTTACTTTATAGCCTGAAAAGGCACTAAACTCATACAGGATTAGTAAAAGCCTGGGGATGGTTACTTGAGAATTGGATAAAAATATGAGCAAGTCATCTGCATATAATAGTGTTGTAATCTGGGTTGTATTGAATCTGATACCTTCAATCTCCTCTCTAAGGCGAATAGCCAATGGTTCTAATGCCAGATTAAATAAGTATGGCGATAAAGGGCAACCCTGTCTTGTACCTCGAGATAATTGAAAGTTTTCCGTGATCCTATCATTAATTATAATAGCAGCATTAGGGAAATGGTAAATTGTCTCCACAAATTTTGCGAGCGGGCCCTCGACTCCAAACCTGTTAAGAGTAGTATACAGATGATCCCAAGTAATGGAGTCGAAGGCCTTCTCTGCATCTAGGGTTACTATTGCTGCATCCGCTATTCTGTCTCCATTTTTTTTCAGTGATATATTATAATAGTGGTTCAAGATCAATTGGATTTTCCTAATGTTGCGTGATGAATTTCTGCCTGGCATAAAACCCACTTGATCCCTGTGAATAAGTGGGTCAATAGCTAGTTTAAACCTGCTTGCTATAATACTTGTCAGTAGTTTATAGTCATTGTTTAAGAGCGAGATCGGTCTATAAGAGCTTATCTCTTCTTTATCTTTCCCTTTTTTTTAAATTAAAGCTATTAGAGATGCTGAGAAATATTTAGAGCATGGTATACCATCTATGTAATAATTACAGACATTTATAAAGTTCTGCCGGGATCTGTTCCGGTCCAGCAGCTTTATTAGCTAGTGCTTTCTTAATGGAAGACATAACTTCTTGCAGGGAGATAGGCTTGTTTAACTCTACTAAATTCACTCTCTCTAGCTTGGGGGTCTTTAATTCTCTCCAAAAATTCTCTTTACTTTCTAAATTTAGTTCTTGTGCTGCATATAAATTCTTATAAAATTGTAGTATAAAGTATAAAATCTTCTTTTCTTTTACTATTAGTGATTTTGCCATGGGGTTTTTTAAGAGATTCAATCAAAAGTTTTTTTTTGTTTAATTTTGATTAGGTTGGCCAGAAATTGACCTGCTTTACCCCTGTGTCTATAGAAGGAGAACCTAGTCCTTAGCTCTTCCCGTGCCTGTTTTTGTGCCAGAAATATCTCCCTTTCTTTCTTCTTCCTCTGGTAGGAGTCCCATCTTATCTGAGATGGGTCACTAATATAACTATTACATGCATTGCGGAGCTGGTTCGCCAATTGTATATCTCTAGCTGAAAATAGACGTTTTTGTGTAACTAGATATCCCTTAATTTCTCCCCTTATCACAGCTTTAAATGCTTCCCATAAAGTTTCAGTGCGAATTTCTGGATCATAGTTAAATTTATAGTATTCCCTCCATTTTATCTTAAGCCAGGCTTTAAACTGCACGTTAGACGCTAAGTATTTATTGAAAAAAAAACTATTGGCAGTTGCTTGAATACTCCGCGTTTTTATATCTATAGTAACAATAGCATGATCTGAAATTAAGATTTCTTTAATATCTGTCACTATCTCATACTTATACAATTTCTCTGCTATCAAAAAATAGTCCAGTCTGGACATTGTTTGATGGGCCTGGGATTCGCATGTATACATTTTTACATCTGGGTTCTGCGACCTCCATATGTCTTTGACCCTGAGTGTTTTATTAAACAATTTAGCTATTCTGGCTTCCCTTTGTATATTTCTATTTGTCTTCTGTGACAGTCTATCTAATGCAGGGTATAGAGTCCGGTTGAAGTCCCCGGCTATAATTAGATTTTTCATGCAGAATGGTAAATGTTTAACTTGTAACCTATCCCAGAATGCTATATCCGGTTTGTTTGGCCCATAGATATTACATAATGTTAAGTCTATTCCCTCTACCTCTATTTGGAGAATAATAAATCTTTCCCCTGGGTCCATTTCCGTCTGTAAAATTTTATAGTGCAAATTTTTATTCAATAAAAATGCGACCCCTTTCTTCCTCTGCGTGCAGAGAGTTCCCACAACCTCCCCTACCCATCCTGTATTTAACTTAGCTAGTTCTACCTCCTTTAGGTGAGTCTCCTGTAGGAAGACTATGTCAAGTTTGTGTTTTTTAAGTTGTGATAGTATCTTTTTCCGCTTTTGAGGTGATGTAATGCCTCCTACATTCCAGGAGGCCATAGCTATATGGCCCTTCATCAACTTATCCTAAAATTAGATATAATACAGTAATTTACACCTTCAATCTGCTCTATCTTCCACCAGAGGGAAGGGCAGCACATGGGGGCCTGGAGAAAAAAAAAAAAAAAAAAAAAGGGGGGGGGGAAGAGGAAAAAAAAAAAAAAAAACGGAGACCACCGAGGGAGAAGGGGGGGGGAGTGGGGAAGGGGGGGGGGTGTTGCGAGCACAAAACACAGAACACCCCTACCTGTATAAAAAAATTATAGAACTCCACACAGAGATATCAACAAACATAATGGGTATAACCACTATACTCTTGACTGTTACTTTATCCCTCATTTTAATCTTTAGAAATAATACCTATGCAGTAAGTATACTTGGCCTGCCATCAAATTAAAAGGGAATCCCTTTTTGCTTAAAATATTCTTTCACTTCTTTTGTTTCCCTCAACACCATCTGATCATTTTCCGAAAAAAATTTAAGTGTTGCAGGGTATACAATTGTAGCCTTCATACCCAAAAGGGCACCATTTCTTTTCACTTTAGGGAGGTTTCATTAGAAAAATCTTGGAACATTAAAATTTTATTGTCGCCCATGGAAAACGGGCGATGGTTACTTGAGAATTGGATAAAAATATGAGCAAGTCATCTGCATATAATAGTGTTGTAATCTGGGTTTGGGTTTTTGTAAAATTTGGCAATCACTGGCCTGTTTTTAGTACTGCCATTGGGTAAGGTTTTTACTGGGCCTATACGATGCACCCTCTCCACTACCAATGGTAGTAAGCTCCCTTCAAAACCTAGGGACTGCGGTAGTAAGACTGAAACATAATTAGATAATTCTTGCTGTGTAATAGATTCAGGTATGCCTAAAAATCTTAGATTATTCCTCTTTGCTCGGTCTTCAATCTCATTTATTTTCTGTTGCATATCAGTGATATCTTTTGTGTGTTGCATAATAATTTCCTTCTGGAGAGAGTTTGCATCCTCTATATCAGAGACTCTTTGCTCTACTTCATTCAATCTATGTGTAAATTGCTTAACTTCAGCAGAAAGATTCATTATATCAGTTTTTATCAGTTCAAATTGCGGCATCATACACTTTGTAATTTGCTTAACTATTTCATGTTGTTCTGGTATCGTTATCTCTAATTGTTTACTATTGGAAGAGAAGCCAGTAAGACTGTCAGTACTAAGTCTGCTTTTCTTATCTCTGCTTTTGGGCGGCATAATTGGTGTAGTCTTGTGACAGGTAATGAATTTATCCATAAAGTGGATTATGTGTAACAATGTGAACAGTATATATATATATATATACTTTTTTTTTACTCACTTTTTATTATTATTATTATTATTGGTTATTTGTAGAGCGCCAACAGATTCCGCAGCGCTATAAACAAAGGGGAGTACAACAAAACAATTAAAGGGATCAAATGGGTAGAGGGCCCTGCCAAGAGTTGCACTGTTGTAATTCATTCTTGAGAAGGTGATCTACAAACAGCTGGACTCTTAGGCTTACATGCTAAGGGTTTCAGGGGATAGCAATGGAGGAGTGGAACTGTTATAAAGTAAGGTTAGCATAGGTTGTATGCATCCTTGAACAGTAGAGTCTTTAGGGAGCGCTTGAAGCTTTCAAAACTAGGAAAGAGTCTTGTGGGGTGAGGCAGAGAGTTCCACAAGATGGGAGCCAGTCTGGAGAAGTCCTGTAAACGGGAGTGCGATGAGGTAACCAGAGAGGAGGAGAGTAGGAGGTCATGAGCAGAGCGAAGGGGACGGGAGGGAGAGTATCTGGAGACAAGGTCTGAGATATAGGGGGGAGCAGTGCAGTTGAGGGCTTTGTATGTCAGAGTGAGAATTTTGTGTTTGATCCTAGAGGCAAGAGGAAGCCAGTGAAGGGATTGGCAGAGAGGAGCAGCAGATGAAGAGCGACGTGTAAGGAAGATGAGTCTGGCAGAGGCATTCATTATGGATTGTAAGGGAGCTAGGTGGCAGGTGGGGAGACCATAGAGGACAGAGTTGCAGTAATGAAGACGGGAAAGAATGAGAGAGTGGATTAAAATCTTAGTTGTTTCTTGTGTAAGGAAGTGTCTAATTTTGGAGATGTTTTTAAGGTGGAAGCGGCAGGCTTTAGCCAAGGACTGAATGTGAGGAGTGATGGAAAGATCTGAGTCAAATGTGACCCCGAGACATCGGGCATGCGGGGTAGGGGTAATGATGGAGTTGTCGAAAGTTATAGAGATATTGGGGGTGGAGATTTTGGAAGAAATGTTTTGGAGAGATTTAGCTTGAGGTAGTGGGAGGACATCCAGGAAGAGATGTGAGAAAGACAGTTAGTGACACGGGTTAGCAAGGAAGGAGATAGGTCTGGTGCAGAGAAGTAGATTTGGGTGTCATCGGCATACAAATGATATTGGAAACCGTGGGACTTAATTAGGGAGGCTAGTGATGATGTATAGATTGAGAAGAGAAGGGGACAGAGGACAGAGCCTTGCGGTACTCCAACAGAAAGTGGTGAGGGGGCAGAGGAGGCCCCAGAGAAGGCTACACTGAAGGTACGGTTTGATAGGTAGGAAGAGAGCCACAAAAGGGCTGTGTCACAGATGCCGAAGGATTGGAGGGTTTGGAGCAAAAGAGGGTGGTCGACAGTGTCAAAGGCTGCGGACAGATCAAGGAGGATAAGCAGAGAGAAGTGGCCTTTTGATTTTGCTGTAAGTAGGTCTTTGGTGACCTTAACTGTAGCTGTCTCTGTGGAGTAATAGGGACGAAATACAGATTGCAGCGGGTCAAGAAGGGAGTTTAACGTAAGGAAATGGGATAGGCGTGCATATACTAGTTTTTTGAGAAGCTTTGAAGCAAGAGGGAGGAGGGAAATATGGTGGTAGTTGGATGGGGAGGTAGGATCAAGGGAAGGTTTTTTGAGGATAGGTGTGACCAGTGCATGTTTCATTGATGAGGGAAATGTACCAGTGCTGAGGGAGAGATTGAAAATGTGTGTTAGTATAGGGGTAAGGGTAGCAAAGAGGGAGGGGAGTAGCTGTGAGGGGATAGGGTCAAGGGGACAGGTAGTGAGGTGAGAGCGCAGTATAAGTGCCGAAACTTCTTCCTCAGTAACAGGGGAGAATGAACTAGGTTTCAGGTTATGAGGGTTGTGGTTGAGTGAGAGTATTTGAGGGGGGGAGAGAATGGAATTATGTTGAGAGCTGATTTCATGTCTGATGGAGTCAATTTTGTTAATGAAGTGACTGGCAAAGAATTGAGCTGACAGAGAAGTTGTATTAGGAAGTGGGGAAGGGCGAAGGAGAGTATTGAAAGTGGAGAACAGACATTTTGGGTTTGAAGAAAGATTAGAGATAAGAGTAGAGAAGTAGTGTTGCTTGCGGAGATTAAGGGCACAATAGTAGGAGTTCAAGATGAATTTGTAATGAAGAAAATCAGCTGAACTCCATGATTTTCTCCAATGCCATTCAGCAGTACGGGAACATCTGCGTAGGTACCGTGTCAGAGGAGTATGCCAGGGCTGGGGATGAGTGTGTGATTTCCGAGCAATGGTAAGAGGGGAGAGATTGTCAAGGACGGATATAAGGGTGGAATTATAGTGGCAAATAGATTGTTCAGGGCAGGAAAAGGAGGAGAAGGATGAGAGGAGTGGTTTAAGGGAATTAGCAAGTTGTTGCTGATCTAAAGACATAATGCTTCTGTGAAGTTTGGTATGAGGAGTAGAAGGAGGGAGAGTTGTAGGAAGGGATGATATGTTGCAAGTAAGGAGATGGTGGTCAGAAAGAGGAAAAGGGGAGTTTGAGAAGTTTGAGAGAGTGCATCGATAGCTAAAGATCAGGTCAAGAGAGTGACCGTCTTTGTGAGTTTGAGAATCAGTCCATTGTGACAGACCAAAAGAGGAAGTGAGTTGCAGAAGTTATTTAGCAGATGAGGCAGTGGGATTGTTAAGGGGGGTGTTGAAGTCGCCAAGAATGAGGGCAGGGGTGTCTGAGGAAAGGAAATAGGGTAGCCAGGCAGCCAAGTGATCTAGAAAATGAGTTGAGGAGCCAGGGGGTCAGTATATGACTGCAACACGTACAGAGAGAGGGGAGAATAAGCGAATCATGTGGGTTTCAAATGAGGGAAAAGTGAGGGAAGAGATAGGATGTATTTGTTGAAAGGTGCAACGGGAGGAAAGTAAAATACCTACACCATCTCCTTGTCTGTTACCAGACCTAGGAGTGTGGCTGAAGTGGAGACCCCCATGTGACAGAGCAGCAGTGGATGCTGTGTCTAGGGGAGAGAGCCAGGTTTCTGTTAGGGCCAGAAGGTTGAGGGAGTGGGAGATGAAGAGGTCATGTATAGAAGTGAGCTTGTTGCAAACAACGCTAGAGTTCCAGAGTGCACAAGTGAAAGGGGTAGTGGCTTTAGATGCAAGAGGAATGTGAGTAAGGTGTGCAGAGTTTTGTTTTCTGAGTCTATGGGATGGTACACATGGATGTGCACGGCTTGTCAGTGGTCACTTTAAACAAAGTCTGACTATTAAAATACAAAACAAAAAAGAGAGAAATTCAAATTATATATCTTGCACTTATAAATGTTAATGAAATAATATAAAGTGCAAACAATTAGTAAAAATACAGCTTACAAATAGATAGTCCTGCCGTGTGTACATTAGTACTTAGACTGAAGTACAGAATAACTATAGTGGCAAATTGTAAAATAGAAATATCTTAACATGACTCGCAATATTTAAAAGTGTACATCTTATATAACACACAGCTCAAGCCCCACAAAAACATAACTTTGGATAGTTAAATAAACACATAATGATCATGAAAAAAAAGGGTAACAGTACTGCAACCAAAATTATATTTAAAGGGACAATGAACCCAAATGTTTTCTTTCGTGATTCAGATAGAGCATGCATGCAATTTTATGCTACTTTCTAATTTACTCCTATTATCAACTTTTCTTCATTCTCTTGCTATCTTTATTTGAAAAAGAAGGCATCTAAGCTATTTGTTTGGTTCAGAACTCTGGAAAGCACTTGCTCATTGGTGGATGAATTTATCCACCAATCAGCAAGAACAACCCAGATTGTTCACCAAAAATGGTCCGGCATCTAAACTTACATTCTTGCATTTCAAATAAAGATACCAAGAGAATGAAGAACATTTGATAATAGGTGTAAATTAGAAAGTTGCTTAAAATTGCATACTCCATCTGAATCACGAAAGAAAAAAATTTTTGGTTTAGTGTCCCTTTAAGGAAAGTTTAAAACTGAGCATGTATAAAATTGGGTAATGGAAACAGTTTTAATTTTTGCCAGAATAAAAGTGGAGTGCAAAAGATTGCTTTCTTGACTAATGTGCACTGGTATTACAAGTCGAAAGCAATGCAAATGATTGAGTTCACATTCCTGGGAAGCATTGCGCTCACGAGAGAGTCCTTCCATAGGCTCAAATGGGAGCCTTGTGTCTCACAGCATGAGAACTCACGCAGCGCAGTGTCAGTATATACCAGGGTTATAATACTATTTATTTGTTATTATTCTTTAAAATAAACCCCCAATTAAAATGTATATATGAAACAATTAAAATTAATAATTATTCCTAAATTCTTTATATTACCGGTAGTTAAAATGTATATACACATTGCAATATATTTATGTAGAGACCAGATTATGAATCAAATTATACACGCTTATGCTGTTATAATATTCTTTACAAAGATCATAAAAGATATACCCTTAAAATTAAATTACTCACAATAATTGCATTAAAATGCCACAATAAAATACCAGTGTATGGACCGTTAACATAACAATGCTTAGTTATACAATATAACAAAATACTTTAACATCCAATTGATATGACAATTTATTTGAACTGAAATAACCTCTTATTTAGCTACAATAAGGCAAATTCTAATATATATATATATATATATATATATATATATATAGCAATAACTGTAATTAATTTATGATATTAAAATACAAAATTCTTTCTAAACATTAATATGTAATACCAGTATACTTACTACAATATAACTAAAGCTTTAGAATATCTTTGATTTAAAATATTAATATACAGTTGCTTATACTTTATCAGATCACCAGTTTGAGAATTCAGTTAATATCCAAATATGTCTATAGTCATACGTTTTAGGAGAAGTATGCACATTTGTAAGAGAATTAATCTTGATAGTCTCTTATCCACAAAGAGTGTCCCAACGTATTTGTCTTACAGAAAACTGTGTTCGCACACTGGTCTCTCTATAAGCAAAAATAGCAGCAAGCGGGATTGCAACAGTTACCAAGAAAAATTTTTAGCCAACTTTTCTTATTTCTCTGTGTGCAGTGAGTTTTTGTCTGAGACAAAACTCCTCCCCATTTCTTAATCATTCGATAGATTTGGTTACGCATTCTTCTCTGATTGGCTACTGGGAGATTCCATTTTTAACAGCCAAATGCCTTTTGGTTGTAATACTGGATTTAGGCTATCGAAGGCAGCAAAGACAAAACAGTTTTATTTTCAATACTGCTAACAGTCTGTATAATCTTAAAATGTTTATTAAATACACTTTAGTTTCCAGCATTAATAACTTACATGTTTAATATAGATGGGGTTATTTTATTCTATTTACCCTGAGTATTTCAAGATTAAACATGAATATACTCCACTTATAATATCTTAAAAATGTGTTTAAAAATCATATTTTCTATAAAAAGATTTAAAAGGATTATAATACCTTGATCATGGACTCAATTACTTTCTCAGTTATCATCTTAATATCACATACATACCTTGAGATCAGCAATCAGATGTAGTTTTACATAATTATATCTATATTGGATTACTATCCCATATTAATAAAAATATTGCATATCTGTATATCTCTTGCTGAGTATCTAGAAACATATGATATTATTTACAGCACCAATTATATATGTACTTATTAGATGTCTGAAAAATATAAGAATATGTTATCCATTTTAAAACAAGTTGGACATTTTAAATTGACTGTATGGCTACTTATTAAATTCAGCAAATATTCATATTTAATTTTATACAAATAGACAATCTCATATAGATTTATTTGTACCTATTATTTGGACAGTCTGAGGCACATATTTAATGTTTGAAAATTATATATATGATTTGTCCAAACTTCAAATCCTTACGACTTCTATGTTTTCAAAAATACATAGATTAAGACATGTTGAAATCTTGATTCTTAGGCTTTCAGCTTCCAATATTACCCTTCTTAGGCATAGACAATCTCCCAGATTCATATGTTCATATTTAATATGTGTCTGAATATATATATATTCGAGTATCTTAAACTACATGAAAATTAGGCTCAATTCCTTTATCTGAGATCTAGTTTCCCATGTCATACAGAGACTTGAAATGTCAGCTTGTCTAGGAGATGCATATGGGAAACTCTGCAGGGGACAATTTACACTTAGATGATATGAGCCACATCTATTGAGAATGTTTGTATATTCCAGGGGCTTGTAAGTTTTATTACCCATCTTGGGCAGGAAACCCATATATGGGCATATACATCTGAGGACTCCATATGTTAACATTTACTTTGAGGTGGCCCACTGGTCTTATCTATAAAAAGGTCTAAATCCTTTGTTCTGTGTAATTTTGCATGTTGAGTGGGGAGGATTGAATTTTGATGTGTAGTCAGCAAGGCATCTCATGTCTGACCTCAGAATTGCAATACACTGAATGTATTCAGCGATAAGATGAGCATGCTCAAATGTAATATTTGATAGGTTGCATACTTATTTTATCTTATTATATATATATATATATATATATATGTATTGTCTACTGACATTCACAGATACCCTGACAGCAGGGGGTAAGTAGTGCAGCGATGGCAGCAATTTGTAAATATATATGTATATGCTGATAGGTTCTGTAGGTTTGTTCTTAAAGTGAATGTAAAGTTTGCGGAATGAGTGCCCAGTTTTTAAAAATCCTATTAAAAACAGGGGCACTTTCATTCATCAAACTTTACATTTCACTGGTTTTGTTAAAATACTTACCTTTTCTTCTTGAAAGCCACTCCAGCTCTTCTCCAGCCCGTCGCAAGCCTCTTCATACATCAGCAATGACGATTCCAGCATCCTCCAATCACTGCTTCCCCCCCCGGGAAATCATTGCCTAAAGCAACGCCGTGATTGGAGGAAGGCTGGTATCGTCATTTCTGATGTAGGAAGAGGCTTGCGACGGGTGGGGGAAGCGCTGCAGCGGCTTTTACGAAGAAAAGGTAAGTATTTTAACAAAACCAGTGCAATGTAAAGTTTGATGAATGAAAGTGCCACTGGTTCATCAAAATTTACATTCACTTTAAGTTGAATTTGTATGTAAGTTGGAACAGGCACTTTATTTAGGTGAAGCTCTAGACAAACATTTTTTTTAGTTTTGGATAGCACAGGGAAAAGTTTGTTTTGCTATATTTGCCCCTGTTCAGAAAATTTCACATCACATTCTATCCTTGTGACAATTGGATTTTGAGTATTTTGGGTTATCCTGGAAAGAAGGATTGGCGATAAAGCTCTATTTTCTTTGTTTGTAAGTATGAGTTGTACTTAAGTCGGATATCTGTAACCTGGGGACTGCCTGTATATACACACAAATTAACACATAAATATATATGTATATAAGCATATACATATATATTTACTAGACACACACTTCCCATAGACCGCAATGTAAAGGCACTTTTTACTGCCGTTTTGGTTTTTTCTAACAAACCACACCCACCAACTTTAAAGCCCAAAAATTGCTAAGTGCAGTTTTTTTTTATTTAAAAAAAAAAAAAAAAGCTAAATTTTTTTTTACATAAAAACCATAATGCCCTCTATTGTGAGGGTATTTGGGACAAATTAAACAAAGATCTAATATTGTAATGGCTGGTTATTTATCTATTTAAATGCGTCGTTAGTGGGCGCAGGATAATTTAACGCTACACTTGTAATCTAGCCCTATATCAGGTGTAAAAAGCTGCTTCTCATATTTAGCAAAACTAAAACCATTAAATTGACTTAATAGCCTCAGATACAGGAAAGACATTTAGCAGAATTCTAAGGTACAGAATTTGTGGCAAAGCAACCAACATAAATGTGTGCAATATATACTTTGCATACCTTTTTATTTTGTCAACAAGGGCTTTCCCAAAGCAAGTTTAACCCCTTAACGGCCGTGACATACCCTGTACGTCGCTGGTCGTTAAGGATTTGTCTGGTTGTAATAGCACGGGTCTTGCCGTGAGTGGCAAGACCATACTATTAGACCCTCCCCTTCCTCCTGCAGGGTACAGCGCTGGTCATTAAGGGGTTAACATAAGTTATCTTGCCAACAGACATTTGTACAAAGGGAAAAGGTGAGCTTAGGCTGAGGCTTTTTATTATAAAAACAAGCCAGCATATAGATTAATACATTTCAAAGCCCAAGCTAAAAAACACAATGTGCAAACATATAAATATAAAGCACACTTTATATCCATATTGGACGTATCCTGGGCAGTCACAGCTTGTGGAGTAAAAGTAACATCCTCCATAATAGCATCTGTTATCATAAACTAAATGCAAGCAATAAAATATAATTTGCATGCTCAGAGCTTCCCAAAAAATATAGGCAATATAGCCATATAAGTTTCTTAAGGCCCAGCGTAGTAGGAGACAGACACAAACAATTTCACACAGAAGCAACAATCTTCATGGGATTTACAGCAAGCAGTAAGCATAGATTAGGATCGCAACATTATGGCCCACGCCGAGGCTTTGAAAGATGAGCACTCGCACACCAGAAGCAGCCCTCAGACGAAGCCCGGTAAAGATGGCAGCCCCCACAGGAAAACTCAGGACGGAGCATCCACTGCTGCATGCCGCTTTCAGTGCCACAAGGGACAAAGTATTAGCCAGAGTGCTCAAAGCGGTAAGTGAATACCTCACATGGAAGACTGAATTCAAAATGAAGGCTGTCCAGACTGAAACAAAAACAATTTTCTCATGGAGAGAGACAGGAGGCTGGACAGAACTAGGAGGAGGATGGGGTACTGTCTGAGAGTCACCTATATGTAATTAGGGGAGTGGGCAGTTCTGTCCACGACCCTACTGAAAGAGGTTCTCACTAGTAGGTATTACTACCAAGGAGGGCCAAGATACATTTGTATTTAAATCACAATAACGTAAATTGAAATATATTGAAATAAGCAAAAATATTAAATTGAGAAGCAGCCAACACTCAATAATGTTTTTTTTCAATACTAAACCAACTAAATGTAAGAGTAAAGTTTTAATTCTCATAAAGCAATGGTGCTGCCATGTTATAACCTAGATTTCATTCTCTGCTGAAGCCAAATAAGAGCAGTTATAAATGGGTCAAACAGCAACTGTGGAATAGTCTACACTTTTATCAGGCATTGCAAAGCTCACATATTTCAGAATTTGACAAGAAAAGGGTACAAGATAAACAATGAAAGTAAGTATATTGCAAAGTTGTTTTACTATACATAATTAAACATTTTATAATACAATAGTAAAGTGTTTAGCCACTGTTGCCATATGGATGTAGAAGAATGCATCTGCCTTCATATGGTAAGGGAGCACTGATAGTGCTTCCTTTACCATATAAAACCAGATCGCCAGTGTCACTGTCTGTATCTGCTGCAGAGGCGGTGTGCAGGGAAAGAGGGAGGGTCCCCTACACTACAGAAAAGGGAGTGGGAAATATGCACAAAGTGGCTTTTGAGATGGGGAAAGGGGCAGGTGAGGGGGAATAGCTATACTACAGAAAAATGTTTTAATAAATGTAAACTTGGCGCTGGCAGACAGCTGCAAGTTCCTAAAATAGCGGCAAATATTGGGAGGGTTCATGAAGTTTGGAGGGTAAGGGGGTATCCTACACTGCAGAAAAAAGAAATAAATACAATTATATAAAAAAGCCCTAAAACTTAAAGGGGCAGTAAAGTCCAAATTAAATGTTCATGATTCAGATAGGGCATGTAATTTTAAACAACTTTCCAATTTATTTTTATCATCAAATTTGCTTTTTTCTGTTTTTTATTAAAGGCTATACCTCGGGAGGCTTAAAGGCTGTGAATAGCTAATAACGTACTGTTTGATTAGCTTTACCATATTTATAAAATTGTGCTTATTCTCGTGGAGTTAATTAAGAGTCAGCACTAATTGTCTAAAATTCAACTCAACAGATCTGAGATAAGGAGGCTGTCTGCAGAATCTTAAATACAAGGTAATGATAGAGGTAAAAAGTATATTAATTTAACAGTGTTTGTTATGCAAAACTGGGGAATAGTAAATAAAGGAATTTCCTATATTTTTAAACAATAACAATTTTGGTGTTGACTGTCCCCTTTAATACTGGCAGACTGTCTGCCAGTAGCTAAAATGGTGGTGATGGTGTGTCATTCACCCTTGTAATGCCATAGAAAGCAGCTATAATCCCACATAATCTCACATTCAAAATATGTAACTGTACTTATATGTCATTTGTCTCATATTTTTGTTGCTAGTTATAAAATGCAACCTTGTCATTCCATAGAAAGCAAGTATAATTCCACATAATCTCGCACCACTACTGTACTTGGGGAATATATCTGGTAAATATAAATGTGATATATATCATAGTTTTGTTGCTATAGCACTTTAACTTCACATCTCATTAAAGTCTATGGTCATTCCCTTTATCATTCCATAGAAAGCAGCTATAATCCCACATAATCTCAATTTCAGAATCTGCTTCTGTACTTGAGAAAAATATCTGGTAAATACCTATGCGATAGGTCTCATAGTTTTGTTGTTATAGTACATTTAAAGGGACAGTCTACTCCAGATTTTTTATTTTTTTAAAAGATAGATAAAATTTCCCAGTTTTGCATAACCAACACAATTATATTAATATACTTTTTACCTCTGTGATTACCTTGTATCTAAGCCTCTGCAGACTGCCCCCTTATTTCAGTTCTTTTGACAGACTGGCATTTTAGCCAATCAGTGCTGACTCATAGGTATATCCACAGGAGTGATCACAATGTAATATATATGACACACGTGAACTAGCACTGTCTAGCTGTGAAAAACTTTCCAAATGCACTGAGATGAGAGGCGGCCTTCAAGGCCTTAGAAATTAGCATGAGCCTAACAATGCTTAGTTTTCAACTAAGAATGCCAAGATAAAGCAAATTTGATGATAAAAGTAAATTGGAAATACTGGAAGTTTAATTTGGACTAGATTGTCCCTTTAACTTTACATCCCATTAAAGTCTATGGGCATTCAATTTTGTTATTCACCCTTGTAATTTATAGAAAGCAGCTATACTTTCACTTTTTGAGTCTACTACTGTACTTGGGGGAATATATTTTGGTAAATGGCTATGTGATATGTCTCATAGGTTACTATAACACTTTTATAATTCACATCCCATTAAAGTCTAAGGGGTCTATTTAACAAGGGCCTAATGGCCCCTGTTCCCTTTGTTTCCGCGCAAGCCTTCAGGAGTTAAGAAGCAGCGGTCTTAAGAACGCTGCTCCTAAACTCATACGCCTCCTCTGAGGCGACGTATAGTAATCCGCCCGATCATGTACGATCGGGCTGATTGACACCCCCTGCTAGCGGCCGATTGGCCGCGAATCCGCAGGGGGCCGTTATACACCAGCAGTTCACAAGAACTGCTTGTGCAATTATAAATGTAGATAGCGTATGCTGTCGGCATTTATCGATGTGCGGCGGACATGGTTCGCTATAGTGGATCATGTCTGTCCGCACATATATATATATAGACCCCTAAGGACATAACATTTTGTCACTCACCTTGTCATTCCATAGAAAACAACTATATTTCCATGTAGTCTAATTTTAGAAACTGCTACTATACTAGGGGAATATATCTAATACATATCTATGAGATATGTTTCAGTTTTACATCCCTTTAAAGTCTATAGTTCATCATTTTTTCCCATTTACCCTTGTTATTCCATAGAAAGCAGCTATAATTCCAGGCAATCTCAGTTTTAAAAATTGCTTCTATACTTGGGAAATATATCTGTTTGATGCAGTGGGTATTGAAAAGAATAACCTCCATTGAAAATAATCACATTTTGTTGCTTTGCAGCCTGAAATAAAGACAGACACAGTTTTTGTTTATCCCGTTGTAATTACTCAGTGCAATTTATAACATCGAAGTGAAAGATATAACACCAACATGTCAGGCAAAAATAAAGACAATTCAAAAACAGAATCATTGAGTTGCAAAAATGATTACCCCCTTGTGTCAGTATTTTGTTGAACCACCTTTTGCTTTAATTACAGCCTTTGGTCTGTTGGGATATGTCTCTACTATCTTTGCACATCTAGACTGTACAATATTTGCCCACTCTTCTTTGCAGAACTGCTCCAGTTCCATTACATTTGATGGTGACTGTTTGTGGACTGCAATCTTTAAGTCATGCCACAGATATTCAATGGGGTTTAGGTCTGAGCTCTATATAGGCCATGCAAGGACATCACCTTTTTCTCCTTCAACCACTGTGTAGTCATTTTTGCTGTGTGCTTTGGGTCATGGTCATGTTGGAAGGTAAACCTTCCCATTGGCAACTTTCTGGCAGAGGGCAGCAGATTTTCCTCAATAATTTGACTGTATTTTGCCCCTTACCTTATTCCTTCTATCTTGATAAGTGCTCCAGTGCCTGCTGCAGAGAAACACCCCATAACAGGATATTACTACGTCCATACTTTACTGTAGGTATGGTGTTATTTGGATGGTGAGCTGTATTGGATTTCCTCCAGACATATCATTTGGTGTTGAGGCCAAATAATAAAATTTTAGTCTTATCTGACCTTAACACCTTTTTCCATGTAGCCTCAGAATCTCCTAGGTGTGTTATGGCAAAGTTCAGTCATGACTGCATGTGACCTTTCTTGAGGAGTGGCTTTTTTCTTGCAACCCTCCCATACAAGCCACATTTGTGGAGAATTTGTGATATTGTTGTCACATGCACACAATGACCACTTTGTCATAAATTCCTGCAACTGTTTCAGAGTTGCTGTGGGCCTCTTGGTAGCCTCATTGATTAGTTTCCTTCTGGCTCTTTCATCCAGTTTGGAGTGACGTCCTGATCCAGAGAGGGTCTGTACCAAATACCTTCCACTTCTTAATAATTGACTTCACTATGCTTCTAGACATTCATAAAGTCTTTGATATTTTCTTGTATCCATCTCCTGACTTGTGCCTGTCCACAACATTATTCTGGAGATCTTTTGACAGTGCCTTGCAAGTTGCTACCCGTAGTTGTTTGCTTCAGTTGCACTACCAGGGACTGAGATGCTACAGGAAAGCTCTTTTCATGCTGAGCTACTCAATATGCCCACAGCTGATCACAGTTGAAGGTCAAATGGCTTTGTGTGTGCCGTGAGAAGGTGATTAGCTACACCTGATTGAGTTTACAAGTAATTTTAGGAGGGGGTGATCCTTTTTGCAACTCAATGATTCTGTTTTTAAATTGTCTTTATTTTTGCATGACATGTTGGTATTTTATCTTTCACTTGGATGTTATAAATTGCACTGATTAATTACAACTGGATAAACAAAAACTGTCTGTTTTTATTTCAGGCTGCAAAGCAACAAAATGTGGTTCTTTTCAATGGGTGGTGGGTGATTATTTTCAATACCCACTGTATCTAATTAATATGTCTAATAGTTTGGTTACTATAACACTTTTAACTTTACAATTTATTAAACGTCTATGGGCATTCCATTTTGCCAATCACCCTTATCAATCCCACGTAATCTCACTTTTAGTATATGCTACTGTACTTGTGGAACATTTCTGGTAAATATCTATTTGATATATCCGTTTAGTTGCTATTGAACTTTTAATATTACATTCCATTAATATGTATGGGCATTACATTTTGTAGTTCACCTTTGTCATTCCACAGAAAGCAGCTATAATCCCAAAAAATCTCACTTTCAGTATATACTACTGTACTTGGGGAATATATCTGATAAACATCTTTGTGTAATGTCTCATAGTTTTGTTTCTATAACACTTTTAACTTTACATCCCAATAAAGTCTATGGGCATTCTATTTTGTCATTCAGCCTTTGTCATTTATTTTAGTGTATCCCCCACAGAAGACAATAAGGCACAGAACAGCTAATAACACCTTCCCTTTTGTAATCCCTTGGTGTCAATCATAGTGTAGTGATTAAAGTGAAAGTCAATCCTAGCGTTTGTGAAACGCTAGGACTGACCATTGAAACAAATAAAGGGGACTTTCATTCATGAAGTATGAAATACTACATGCAGAAAGCTCCTTTATTTGCCCACTGCAGAATGCCGTTTTGCTAAGAGGTGACGTTTTCACCTCTTAGCAAATAACGTGCATCTCATTAAAAACTTCAGGCATTCAGTTCTGTCTTTCACCCTTGTTATTCCATAGAAAGCAGCTATAATCCCAACTAATCTCAAAACCTGGTACTGTACTTGGGGAATATTTTTAGTACATATCTATGCGACGTCATCAAATTGCTTCTACGAGATTTTTTATTTTATACCCCATTAAACTCTATTGGCATTCCTTTTTGTCATTAAACCTCATTCTATAGACAGCAGCGATACTCTCACGTTATCTCTCCTTCCGAGTCTTCTACTGTACTTGGGAAATATATCTATGTGATATGTCTCACAGTTCTGTTGCTATAGCTTTTGATTTACATCCCATTAACGTCTGGGCATTCCATCTTGTCATTCACCCTTGTCATTCCATAGAAAGCAGCTATAATCTCACTTTCAGAATGTGCTACTGTACCTGGGTAACATATCTGATAAATGGCTATTACATATGTCTCATATTTTTGTTGCTATAGCACTTTGAACTTTAAATCCCATTAAAGTATATGGGCATTCCATTTTGTCATTCATCATTGTCATTCCATAGAAAGCAGCTATAATCTGACGTAATCTCACTTTTAGAATATGCTGCTGTGCCTGGGGAACATATCTGGTAAATATCTATTTAATATATCTCAGTTTTGTTGCTATAGCACTTTTAAATGTAATGCCATTAAAGGGACATGAAACCCATTTTTTTTCTTTTGTGATTTAGAAAGAGCATGTAATTTTAAACAACTTTCTAATTTACTTCTATTATCTAATTTGCTTCATTCTCTTGATATCACTTGCTGAAACGCATATCTAGATATGCTCAGTAGCTGCTGATTGGTTGCTGCACAGAGGCCTTGTGTGATTGGCTCACACATGTGCATTGCTATTTCTTCAACAAAGGATATCTAAAGAATTGAGAAAATTAGATAATAGAAGTAAATTGGAATGTTGTTTAAAATTACATGCCCTATCTGAATCATGAAAGTTTAATTCTTTTCTTTTTTTTTCATTTTTAAAAGCTTTATTCAACACTTTAGCATACAAATAAACAACACAAAACGTGATAATCTATCAAAATTAACTCAAGTTTCGATCATGTATTTTCCTTTATCCTTAGATAACAGTTTTTGTAGATTTCCATAACTCCTGTTGTCGTTGTCGGATAATTTCTACTTAACAAAAATAATCCATATTTACCAACATTTCAAAGTGTATAAGTAAAGCTCAAAATTAAATAACTCTAAATCTTTCTATTCATAATATATTGATTTTCCTTTTTTTTTTCCTCGTTGTTTTTATGTTCCTAAACTCGTCTGAATCAGGCTTAGCTTAGAATAATATGGTATGGTATCTTCAGCAATGCAGAATCCCAGACCTTTCTCTTCCTATTTTATTCCCTTTTTAACTTCATACCATAAAAATCTTCTTATATATTTATTTGTAAAATATTCACTATATCATAGTATAGGTCCATCTGATTCTTCAATTGATAGTGAAGTTTTTCCATTGATACTAAGAATTTTATTTGTGTCTTCCATTCTGTTATTGTGGGAGCTCTTTTCTCCTTCCATAGTCTAGGTATCGTCTGCTTGGCGCTGTTCAGGAGAATATACAATGCTTTATCATGTAATGTTGATATTTTTGGTGCGGTCCGGCCGACTGACTAGACTGTCCCTTTAAAGTCTATGGGCACTCCATTTGTCTTTAATCTTTATAATTCCATATAAAGCAGCTATAAATCTCACTTTCAGAATATGAAACTGTACCTGGGGAACATATTTAAAAAAATCAGATATCTATTTGATATGTCTCAGTTTTGTTGCTATATCACTTTAAATCCCATTAAAGTCTATGGACATTCCATTTTGTCATTCATGCTGGTCATTCCTTTTAGTAATTTCCCATTGTTCTTTTGCAATTCCAGATAACAGCTAGCCTGTTATGTGGAATTGCAAAAGAACAATGGGAAATTACTAAAATAATAAAAGGAATGACAAGCGTGAATGACAAAATGGATCCCTTAAAAAAATAGAACACTTATGAGTTATACATGATGCAGGGTGTGCAGGGAGGAATATGAATAGTGCTGTCCAGAAACACAATACATGTTCCTCCCTGCAGCATGTGTAACTCATAAGTGTCCAGGAAAACAAGGCTGAGGTGGCAACCCGGTGCAAAATAAATAAAAACTTGAATTAAAACAAATATTGGGCTGCATGTGTAATCTCCCACACCCAGGTATTCATGCTTCTAGTACATATCTTCTACGGCACAAACGATGTTCCTAGTATTCAGAGCTGTTAAATGAAAATCTCAAAATCTCTGGCTGGCTGATATAAAACTCTAATCAGAATCCCAGCTTCTTGCTTCAAGAAAAAAACATGAAAACACGTATTCTTTGCACTCTTTTGCCACATTCGTGCTTTTTTCATCTTCCACATAAAGCCCAAATAACAAATCCTTCTGGCCAAGCATTCAGCTACGGGATTAAGTAAAATAAACACACAAAAAAAAGTGTCTTAATTTGAGTCGCCCGCACATCTGCTTCCTCAACTCCTTTAATCATGTGATCACTGCAGTCATGTGACTGCTGTGACGTCAGAAGGTCCTTTACTGGATGGAATCTAGCCGCTACCGTGCTGAACACTGTGTTGTAGTTGTTGCTGTGCTGTGTGTTGAGTAGTTATTTTGTGTTATATACACACTAAGCTCTGCTTGTGTGTAATAGCTGTCACTATTCTGAGGATTTTTGTAAAAAGTGTGATTTTGTTTTTGTGTATTGCTTTCCCATTGCTAGTGATTTGAGGAAGTATCTTTTCAGACAGTATAGGGATGTTAGGTTTGTTTGCATTGTTTCTCCCTATCTAAACCCGTTCTTATTTACTTTATATATAACTTTAATGTTCTTACAGCTTTAGTGTGTTTTTCTGTACTTTGCAAACGTTCTTGAAACTAGATCGTTTTAATTCGTGTGCAATAGTATATTTTTTGTTTGCTCGAAGTCATTACTTTGTAATTAACTTCCTTGTTTTACCCTTGTAAAATTGTATCCTCTATTGAGTTTTCCTATGCCAGCCGCGGGTTTTGCATAGCTCTAGATGTGACTGTGCTGTGTTTATATCAGCATCTGCTGAGTGTGCAGTACTCATTATCAGTGGGTAAGTGCTAGGCTTTGTAGAGCTTAGCAATATTATATAGCTTATCTCAATATCTGTTTAATAACTGATGCCTCTGTAGAGCTTCATATGTGTTCTGGCTTTAGAATAATAATAATTGACAATCTTGCACAATACACATTATCAGTGACTAGTATTTATAACTTCTCTCCAACCAGAGCAGTAGTTTGTTTGTTTACATGATGTTTGTTTGTAGACCCCTTGTGCTATGCTTGATTGCATGTGGTCTGTGTTTGACCTCCCATAATGAGGATATATTACTGAGTGTAGACTTCATGCCTCTTTCACCATGGGCAGAGGAAGTCTCTCTCTCTGAGATCCCTTATTTCCAGTCTCCAGATGTTTTCCAGGACCCGCACAATTGCTCTCAACTTCTCCCTGAATTTGCTAATGTCAGTGCTGCGCTCAGTGGGTGTCTGGTACTGAGAGCTAGACCAGCCCGGCTTTGTCAAGGCTGCTACCAAAACTACGTGCAACTTGTAGGAATCATGCAGAAGATAAATCAGAAGTTTCAGGTTTGTTAAAGGGCATTGGGGAGGTTAATGGGAACCTATAGTGTATAACAATGATTGAGGGGGAAAAAGCCTTCTTTTATAATAGAATGTGGTTATTCAGTTCTTCTCTTTAAAGGGACATTCCGGTCAAAATTTAAATGCACATAGATGAATTACATCTTTGAATAGAAACATATTTGCAATATAGATGTATTGGCAAAAATGCTTCTAGAAAAAGGTATCACTGTTTTAGTGCTAACATTTTTCTCTGCGTGTGAAGCATAACTAAGTATTCTCAGTGCACCAACATTTTAAATACTACAGCTGTTCAGAGCTCCAATGGGGCTTGTATCATGTCAGCAATTAACAAATTGAGTCATTACCAGGTGATACAAGCACCTTAGGCTATCTGAGCAAGTGCTGTGTTTAACGCCTTAACGACCAAGGACGTGCCAGGCACGTCCTACAAAAAACGGTCATTAATGACCAAGGACGTGCTTGGCACGTCCTCTGGGGTTACAAGCGCTGGAAGCGTTCCTGAACGCTTTCAGGGTATTGCAGCAATGCCTCTATTAAGGCATCGTGCAATACCCTTTTTAAGCCGAGAGGGACATCTGTAGATAAAGGGAAGGAGAGAGAGGGATTTATAATTATTGGGAAAGGGATCTGGGAGGTGGAGGGGTAGGGTATTGAGGGCGGGGGACAGCTACACTACAGAAAATTGGGTTTTTTTTTTTTTTTTTATAAAAAAAAAGTGCAATTTTTTTAGTAAACTGGGTGCTGGCAGACAGCTGCCAGTACCTAAGATGGGGGCCAATAGGTCGAGGGGGAAGGCTTTGAGAGCTGGTTGGGGGGTAATGGGGGATCCTACACTTCAGAAAAAATAAAATTATAAAAAAAAAACACCTTTATTTTTATACTGGCAGAATTTCTGCCAGTACTTAAGATGGCAGTGACAATTGTGAGGTGGGGGAGGGAAGAGGGCTGCTTGAGAGGGGTCATGGAGGGATCAGGGGTGGGATGTGTCAGGTGGGAGGCTGATCTCTACACTAAAGCTAAAATTTACCCTACATGCTACCTAATTAACCCCTTCACTGCTGGGCATAATACAAGTGTGGGGCGCAGGGGCATTTAGCGGCCATCTAATTACCAAAAGCAATGCCAAAGCCATATATGTCTATTTCTGAACAAAGGGGATCCCAGAGAAGCATTTACAACTATTTCTGACATAATTGCCAAAGCTGTTTGTAAAATACATACATATATGTGAAGGGTTATTCAGGGATTCCTGACAGATATCGGTGTTAAAATGTAACCATTGCTAATTTTGAAGAAAAAAAAAGGGTTTGTAAATAGCAAAGTGCTACTTGTCCTTATTGCCCTATAACTTGCAAAGAACATGTAAACATTGGGTATTTCTAAACTCATGGCAAAATTTAGAAACTATTTAGCATGGGTGTTTTTTGGTGGTTGTAGAGGTGTAACAGAATTTGGGGGTCAAAGTTAAAAAAAAAAGTGTGTGTTTTTCCCCCCCCAATGTTTTCTTTATATTTTATAAAAAAAATTATATAGTAAACTTATAACATGATTAAAATAATGGTATGTTTAGAAAGTCCATTTAATAGCGAGAAAAACGGTATATAATATGTGTGGGTACAGTAAATGAGTAAGAGGAAAATTACAGCTAAAAACAAACACAGCAGAAATGTAAAAAATAGACATGGACCTTAATAGTAAGAACATTAAAAAATGGTCTGGTCACTAAGGGGTTAAAATGCTGGTGCACGATGGATACTTAAAGGGACACTCAATCAAAATTAGACTTTCATTATTCAGATAGAGAATGCTATTTTAAACAACTTTCCAATTTACTTCCATTAACTAAATGTGCACAGTCTTTTTATGTTTAAACTTTTTGAGTCACCAGCTCCTACTGAGCATGTGCAAGAATAAGTGTGTATGCATTTGTGAATGGCTGATGGCTGTCACATGGTACATGTATGCATTTGTGATTGGCTGATGGCTGTCACATGGTATGGGGGTGGTGGAAAAAGACCACTTTTAAATCTGTCAGAAAAAAATCTACTCATTTGAAGTTCAGACTAAGTGCTATTGCATTGTCTTGTTATCTGGCATTTGTTGATTATGCAAATCTGTGTTGACTGGTCCTTTAAATACAACTTTGAAACAGCTATAGCTTTTATTAGAAGCATTTTTGCTAATACATGTATATTACAAAAATGCTTCTGTTCAAAACTGAAATGCATCCATGAGGATTTCAATTTTGGCTGGGATATCCCTTTAGGACTAGGCTTTGACTATACTTCCTATGATGCCCAGGTAAGTTTATCAAACTAACCATGCTCAGAATCATGGCTGCTACCCTTGAGGACTGAAGTTATACATACTCTTCTCTGTATTACCAATTAAAGGGAATAAGTCTTAAAGTCAGGTTGAAAGACTGATTTTAGATTTTGTCTCAGTTAAAAGGACACTGTAACCAAATTTTTTCTTTTGTGATTCAGATAGAAAGTTGCTTAAAATGTCATGCTCTAATTTATTCCTATTATCAAATGTTCTTTATTCTCTTGGTATCTTTATTTGAAATGCGAGAATGTAAGTTTAGATGCCGGACCATTTTTGGTGAACAACCTAGGTTGTCCTTGCTGATTGGTGGATAAATTCATCCACCAATCAAAAACTGCTGTCCAGAGGACTGAACCAAGAAAAAAGCTTAGATGCCTTCTTTTTCATATAAAGATAGCAAGCTAAAGAAGAAACATTGATAATAGGAGTAAATTAGAAAGTTGCTTAAAATTGCATGCTCTATCTGAATCACGAAAGAACATTTTTGGGTTCAGTGTCCCTTTAAATTATTGTATCTCACTGTCCATTAGATGCATTACAAATGCAATAATCTGAGAAGATGCTAATTAGACGGGGAAAACTCTGGGAAAGTTATTTTACTCTTGGCAGCATGAGATGGGCACAATTTTTATTAGATATTGTATCTGAAATGTTTTGTGTGAGATACCTAAAAATTAGTATGTTACGTTTTAATATACTGAAATCAAAACTTGCAACTTATTAAAACATACATACTAATTGTAAATGTATATATTTTGTGGAGAATTGGACGCTCATCATACTGTTTTGTTTTCACTAAGAGACCACATCCTATGCTATCAGGCTGCTTGTCAGATGACATATTAAAAGGCAGATATTTGTCACATGCTATCTGTGAGAGCTTATAATTGCTTGGGGCTTGAATTTTCTGACCTTACTCATTTTAATGGCACTGTCCTAAGACTGTAAATAAACATTCATTCAAAATATCTCTCTGAGGTATGATGTACTTAAAGGGACATTCCAGACAAAATTGGAATACACTTGAATGTATTTCAGATTTTAATTAGAAGCATTTTTGTAATATATGTATTAGCAAAAATGCTTCTAATAAAAACTATAGCTGTTTCAAAAGTGTATTTAATTATGAACCGTGCACCAGC
Source organism: Bombina bombina (assembly GCF_027579735.1). Lineage (NCBI taxonomy): Eukaryota > Metazoa > Chordata > Amphibia > Anura > Bombinatoridae > Bombina > Bombina bombina. The sequence continues at coordinate 610,220,437 of NC_069502.1, read as the reverse complement.
ATTTTAAACGCAGCACTGTTAATTACTCAATTTGTTAATTGCTCACATGATACAATCCCCACTGGTGCTCTGAGCAGCTGTAGTGTTTAAAATGCTGGTACATTGAGAATATCTAGCTATGCTTCACATGCACGTGCAGCAAAAATGTTAACACTAAAACAGTGCTAACTTTTTCTAGAAGCATTTTAGTTAATACATGTAAATTGCAAATATGTTTATATTTAAAGATGTAATTTATCTATGTGCATTTACATTTTGACTGGAATGTCCCTTTTAAAGGGTCAGTCTACTCCAAAATTGTTTTTGTTTAAGAAGATAGATAATCCTTTTATTACCCATTCCCCAGTTTTACGTAATCAACACAGTTATGTTAATACACTTTTTTCTCTGTGATTGCCTTGTATCTAAGACTCTGCAGACTACCCTTTTATTTCAGTTCTTTTGACCACTGATCAGGAAGTTATACTATTTAAAAAATTGTAAATCAAAATCCAAAATGACAACAGCAACATTCAATATACTTTTAAAAAAAAGTCTTATTACATATAGATCAAAGTAAAAAGGTAAAATTTCAGGACACAACAGTTATGATGTAATACGTTTGTAGGCTAGTCAAATGGAATAAAACTTCTCTATGCATTTCTTACATATACATTATATGGCCAAAAGTATACACCTAGTTGTCTAAAATGTCTTTGTATCCTATAGCATTAAAGAGACAGTCAACACCAGATTTTTGGTTTTAAAAGATAGATAATCCCTTAATTACCCATTCCCCAGTTGTGCATATCCAATACAGTTATAATACACTTTTTACCTTTGCAAACTGCCCACGTATTTCAGTTCTTGCATTTTAGCCAATCAGTGCTCACTCCTCGATAAATTCACATGCATGATCTCAATGTTATCTATATGAAACACATGAACTAACGCCCTCTAGTGTTTAAAATGCATTCTGCTTAGAGGCGGCCTTCAAGGTCTAAGAAATTAGCATATGAACCTCCTAGGTTTAGCTTTCAACTAAGAATACCAAAAGAACAAAGCAAGATTGGTGATAAAAGTAAATTGGAAAGTTGTTAAAAATTACATGCCCTATTTGAATCATGAAAGTTTATTTTGGACTTGACTGTCCCTTTTTAAGATTCCCTTTCACTGGAACTAATGGGCCTAGCCCAGACCCTAAGAAGCAGCCCCAGAACATTATTGCTGCGCCACTGAACTTTACAGTAGGCACTATGCATTTCGGTATATAGAGTTCTCTTGTTATGTCACACTCGGCCTCTTCCATCAAACAGTGGAATGTGATTCATCTCTCCAGTGAACATGTTTCCAATGCTCCATAGTCCAGTGGCGGGTGCTTGGCATTTTGTATGTTGAAATTGTGCTAATGTTTCCAAGTGCAGTTTGGAGCTCTGTAGTGAGCGATGCAACAGATAATGGGCAAGATTTATGTACTACACTCTTCAGCACTTGGCAGCCCACTTTGTTAGTTTGCATGGTCTGCCACTTTGTGGCTTGGCTGCTGTTGATCTTAGATGCTTTTACTTCACAATAATAGCACTTAGTAGGGCAGATATTTCACACACTGTTCTCCAATCCGTGCTCTAGCCACAAAAATAAATTGTGTGAGAGCCATATGGCTAGAGTGCTTATTGGAGAACAGTTCAAACTGTTAGCTCACCAACTTTTGAAGTGAATGGCTGGAGTGCAGGGCATTTGTATTTCATATCTATATTAAAAATAAAGCTATTGCACATTTTCATTACAATTGATTAATTAAACTCCATCTAAAATATCACTAACATTATGGATCTGTTTATACAAAGGGGATAGTTTACCATCACTTTTAAATTGAAGATGTCATGTTTTATTGTAAGCCGTTGACGGCTGCTTGCAGTTCAAACCCTTGCCTGTAAATCTGGTTATCACTAGCGTTAGCTCTTTGAGTGATAAGACACTGCATTGTGTCATGAAGAAAACCATTCAATATTTTAGACATACCGTATTGTTGCTGTTATTTAGATTATGAAAATTAAAAAAAATGAAAGTTTGTCAGTTGGTATAATCCATGTTGTATGCTATTGCCCTGGCTTTGAGAACTGTATCAGACTAAAATAAAATGTAATAATATGCATGGTTTAGATGGAAAGAGGAAGGTGAGTAATACAAGCTTAGGGTATTTGTTTTGCAATATTCCACTTAGTTCTCCAGTCGTTGGAATATGTGGAGATGATCACATAATATATAAACAAATATGGGTGGAAATAGATCACTGTTCCCTAGTCAGGGGAGGACATTTACTAGACCACTCATAGATAGGGGGGGGGAAGCCCAATTTTCCACTGCAATTTCAACAGAGAGAACAAGATATTTGTTTTTTTTTAAAAAATAGACTTGTTTGATATGTTAATCTAAAGGAAGATAACAGAAATGTATTTACTGTCCCTTTAACAATTTGCAGTCATTTCCTTTTGAAGATGGTAACCCACGATTAAGAGGGGGAAAGGGACATGCTTCAATAATGTCAAAGCCAAGTAGTAAACAGATTGCAAACAAATGCTCAAGCTTATAAATAGTTATATGGAGATGGGTGGCAAATATTTGAGTGCGTGCCTAATTTGGTGATAACCTTTTAAAAAGATGCTATCTTGTGCTAATGGTATAAACCCCCCCCCCCAAAAAAAAAAAGATGTTTAATCATTGATATATACCATAGCAGCAGAAATAATTTATTAAGTGTAATTGGAGTAAGTGGTACCAAGCAAATTTGTTTGGGGTTCAACCTTGGGCACTCATGCCATAGATTTTCCACCCTGCACTAGAGTTTGTACCCTTTGTTTCTGCTTATTTTCTCCATGCTACTTTTTTTCCTGCACCTACATAATAGGCTATCTGCCTATTTGCTTTCAGCCAACCATAGATCTAGCAATGATCTTGACTTCATTATGCATATTGCTTGTTTCCCTCCTGTCTTAAACGCTACTATGCTCTTGGAGTGCTGGTCAGTTTCAGCTACTCTACATCAGAGATCTGCAATGTTTTTCTTCTACCAAGTGTCTTCTTCCACTATGATTATAATCTTCCCTTATATAAATAACAAGTATTATTATCAGCGTTTCATTTCTATTATCATTTACGTATCTTGACAGAATACCTCTGACAGTTGTGCAAAAAGCCTCCTGCAGTCTGACCGGGTTCAGTTGCTTGTGATTATGAATGAATTCTTTGAGCAAACATGGTCGGATTCCAAGTGCACACGTATGTATTCTCATTGTTATATGTTTATTACCCTTTAGATGATAAAAAGTAAAAGAAACTGCATTTGTAAACAGAAATACCCACATTTTCTAACACAGGCAAACCAATACACAACCATAACAGTGTGGGAGATGCTAGGGTTCATTGGGTCCCCTCTTACTGAGCAATTTCTAATTCTATGAACATGGAATGCACCCTGCTGCCTTATCGTGGATAACTCTGCTACATATCTGTACCTGATTGGCTTTATCAGATGACAACTGCAAAACAATTTAATTTATACTAACTTTATGACCATGACTAGCCTTGTTTGTGGATTAAAGCCCAGATTGTCTCCTCCAAATATGGCAAATGGTGGTTAGAGTTTGGCTAATAATAAAAAAATGCTGTATAAAGAATATTAATTTGTTTTAAAATGTTAAGACTGGGATGATATAATATTCTATCTACAGCAACACAACATAAATGTCTTATAATTACAAGATGTTCACTGACCCTCCTTAATGTATTTATATTATACTTGTCTGTAAGCAATTAATTTAAAAATAACTATACCATATTTAAAGGGACACTGAACCCAATTTTTTTCTTTCATGATTCAGATAGAGCATGCAACTTTCTAATTGACTCCTATTATCAATTTTTCTTCGTTCTATTGCTATCTTTACATGAAAAAGAAGGCATCTAAGCTTTTTTTGGTTCAAAACTGTGGACAGCACTTTTTTATTGGTGGATGAATTTATCCTCCAATCAGCAAGGACAACCCAGGTTGTGCACCAAAAATGGTCTGACATCTAAACTTACATTCTTGCATTTCAAATAAAGATACCAAGAGAATGAAGACAATTTGATAAAAGGAGTAAATTAGAAAGTTGCTTAAAATGTCATGCTCTATCTGAATCACAAAATAAAAAATTTGGGTTCAGTGTCCCTTTAACAGGCTAATACTTCCCACTTACCTATAATTTAGAGCTTATGGAGAAGGTGGATTTCTTGTTTCTTTTAATTCAAATTGTTACATGGGTCAAAGACAAACGGTAAAAGGATCTGCACTGCTGGTGTGGTATGCATTTATGTGCACTGCTGGTGTGGTATGCATTGATGTGCACTGCTAGTGTGGTATGCATTGATGTGCACTGCTGGTGTGGTATGCATTGATGTGCACTGCTGGTGTGGTATGCATTGATGTGCACTGCTGGTGTGGTATGCATTGATGTGCACTGCTGGTGTGGTATGCATTGATGTGCACTGCTGGTGTGGTATGCATTGATGTGCACTGCTGGTGTGGTATGCATTGATGTGCACTGCTGGTGTGGTATGCATTGATGTGCACTGCTGGTGTGGTATGCATTAATGAGGTACAACTTCTTCATGTATCAGGTCTCTGAATGCTGAGCTCTAGATCTTGATGACTTTGTTGTGTGATTTCCCTGTGTCCCTTCACTCATAAGTGCAACTATGTTATCAAATTAAAAATGCAGTGAATATCTTTTGTAAATGTATTTTCTGAAACACTATTACAGTCTTTAAACAAGTGTTTTGTATGTGTAAATATTGGTTTAGCACAAGTAAATTTTATTTTGGGTGAACACACAAGTAGATTACAATTGAGTTGTTACAGTTTGCTCAAATCAAGTCTCTAATATTATTTTATATTAATGGGACATTATATTTAAAATTTAATAACCGAAATATGCATAATTAAAATACTCTGTAATACACATTATTTTGCATGATTTTCTTGTAATTTAACTCAGAACATTGTTTCCATTACCCCCTCCCCAAAAAAGTTGGAGCGCATTTTTTGGAATGCAAAACCCAGCTTGTTTATATTATGTCCATAATTGGCTATGGTAAAGGAATTAACATGAACGGGACATTAAAGACTAAGGGCCAGATTACAAGTGGAGCGAAAATATCGTAAATTTGCGCTGGTATTACAAGTTATCCGCAATGCAAACGTGACCTCGCATTCACATTGCTGGGAAGCATTATGCTCACAAGAGCGTGATTCCATAAGCTCCAATGGGATCCTTGTTTTCATGCCATAAGACACGGCATGAGAGCTAGAGCAGTGAAGGGGTATGTCGCGCAGCAATGGGCAACACATTGTAAATATGTATATAAAGGCACTTTTCAGTGCTTTTTTTTTTCTAACACCCCACACCTGCACACTTTAGCCCCAAAATACTGCCTGTGCAGTTATTTTATTAAAACATAAAAATGCTACAATTTTTTTTTAATGAAATACAAACCACTGTATTTTGGGGGCATATGGGGCACATTTATAAAATTAACTAGAGATCTGATCTCTGGTTAATTTTGTAAGCACTAATTGCTACCGTGAGCTTGCGGTAGCAATAACCAGCCACTTGTAAGGGCTGGTTATTTATCGCATGCCCGCAATAAAATAGCGCTCCACTTGTAATCTAGCCCAAAATACATTCTATAAGTAGAGTATTTAAGTTATTACCATCTTGTAAAACAGAAGAAAGCAGCTTGTATAGTCATAAATGGAGTAGCAGTCTATTGTGCTGTTAAACGCAGACTGGGTAATCAAAGTGTCCCAGCCCACTCAGCTACTCCTGGTATCGGCTCCACATATCACACTTTCACTTTTCTCCAGTGTTAAAAAAGATTTTTTTAAAAACATCAAAGTGTTTAAAATCATTAATATTACACATGCAGTAGCAATGCTGCAAAGCGTTTCTCAGCTGGTGTTCTGTTTCATCACATGTGAGAAACGTGTCTGCATCTAACAGCACACTGGAGTGGTGCTCCGTTTGTGAGTATACAAGCTGCTTTCTTCTGTTTTAGAAGATTGTAATTGTTTGACTGTTCTGTACTAGGAGGCTACTTCTACTGTTTTTGTATTTCAGAGTTTTGCTTAAAGGGATAGTCTACACCAAAAAGAGACTTACTTTATTGGAATCCTTGCCCATTGATGACACTGTAGAACATTATCCGAAGGAGCAGTCATTATTTCTAAGCAGTCGGAAAAAAAAGTTTCTCTTACTCTCTGCCAGCCTTTTAGAACAAGAATCGTTGCTGTCTATATCCTGGATCCCTGCAGTCTAAATCGGCTGAGTGCCCAGTTTAGAGCAGGGACAACAGCTGTATATTTGCAGGGTGCAAGAAGTGGCACTATCTGCCTGAAGACTTAGTGATCATGCGCAAATCAAACACCCTCAAGCATGGGAGCGAGTGCTCATGAACAACCGCTACTCCTTTGTACATGATGAAGTCACTGAAAAAAGTAGTCCGGCTGCCATTTTAAAACGGCAAATGATGTAAAGGAAAGGGAAAAAGTATTAACTCAGTCCAATGAAATGAGTGTGTAACCCAGCAGTGTAGTATGAAAGTAGGCACTGCACAAATCGTGGTGCAGTATTAGTGAAACATGATAATTAAAGTCACAACACTGTTGTAAAGTGATAAATGCGTTAAACCCATTCAATAAGGTAAAGTACAGCAGTCACGTACATCCGTCCTCGGTGTCAGTCTGGAGTGTTCATACACTAGCGAGCAAGGTAGCTTTACGGAAAAGAGGCAAGTTTGCCTGTCAGCGGCTGCTGTGTGTGGTAGATGTGACCGCACCTGATCAGCTGTCCATAGCCGTGCCACGTCCAAGCTCCTCCTATTAGTGACGTCAGAAAGGCACGGCAGGTAAGAGTAGATACTCGCGTGAAACAGGGGAATGCATAAAAAAAAACACATCACTGCTGGGAACAGAGCTGGGTGCTCGTTGCAGGGTTCCGGTCCTCTAAGCTAGCTCAGCCGTAGACGTATACAAGGAAAAAAAAAAGTGAGGGCTCACAGTAACTGGTAACCATTGTGGTTTATTTAAGCTGCTAAGGTGAAGCACTATTCAGTGTACAAGACAGGTGCAAGGGATCTGACGTGTTTCGCGCATGCTCAGATGTGTGTGTGTGTGTGTATGTATATATATATATATATATATATATATATATATATATATATATATATATATATATATATATATATATATATATATATATATATATATATATATATATATATATATATATATATATATACATACAGGTATATCCAGCTCATACAGCGGGTTAGGGACCGGAGCCCCGCTGTAAAGTGAAAACCGCCTTAAAGTGAAACAAGGCAGTTTTAGCTATCTTTTCACTTGCCAGTGTGTTTAAAAACATGTTTAAACTAACATATATTAGAGGTGCAATATTGCTATCTTTAGTTTAACACTAGCTCAGCACAGTATTAAATAAATACTGTACCTGTAAAATAGTGACAATTACTGTAGTAAAATATGCCAGACTATATAACACTGAGACACAGATTGCACTGTAATGCTGTAAACAAAGTGAACTGCACATATCAAAATGGTGTCAGTCACTTATCTCGCAATCTCACGAAGATTACAGCACTGTTTCAAATATTTGGAGGTTGAACTTCAGCTCCACAAAGCGCTGTATAAGCGAAGCGCTGTAAAGTGAAGCGCTGTAAAGTGAGGTATACCTGTGTGTGTGTATATATATATATATATATATATATATATATATATATATATATATATATATATATATATATATATATATGTTCAAAAAAATCCATAGCCATTGCTTGTCACTACACGCATTTGTGTTTGAACGTGGTATCTAGCTATATACATTTAGACCTTGTGTTCTATTTGTCAATAGTCTCTGCGGTCCAAGCGGATAAATTTCATTCACTCATTTCTTAATTTTCACTCACAATACACAGTAGACACATAGGCTTCAGCCTATCAGGCTGTTTCTACCTTAGATGATCCTATCAGGGGGTTTGTTTCTCCTGTCTTTACACAAACACTTGCACTGATTGGTTTAATGAACAGGGGAGGGTTCTTTTCACCTTTAAAAGTTTGCCATTTTTGTATTGTTGCTTGTCAGAGGAAGGGACTGTTTGGTGTCCCGAAACGTCACAAATAAATACTTTTTGTTTGCACAGATGACCAAAGTCCAGTGAGTGCTTATTTATCTTTGGATATTTCTACAGCACCCTGGCAGCTGAGGATATATGTGTGTGTATGTTCAAAGTATCATACAGAAATTTCTTGCAAAGTAATGCCAAAAGGATGCCTTACATATAGGGAGAAGTGCACTGGTCATGATATTAACTGATGGAAATACATGTGCTACAGAATGATGGATAATGTTACAAAATGAAACCGTAAGCGATATAAGGATAGCCCATTAGGGAAGCATGATGTGACAAAATAATTCATTCTAAAGGTAGCACTAAATGGCTAACAGGACTAATATGTATAGAAGGTTTTTGTAAAATCATTACAAAATAAATACATAGTTAAAGACTAGAAGCGCTACTGGGTAGGCTGGGCCAAGCTGGCTACAATGTGAAGTCAGCGGACAAAAGAATCGAGGCTAGGGGAACAAGGGACATAAAAAAATTCTGCAAAAAACATATGATACAAATATAATAAAGTCAGGAGCCTAAAATAAGAATAATAAAAAATGAGTGACATATACCATAATAGTAAAATACAACATAAAATGCAAATAATAGGACAATATGGAAAAACCTAAATGTAGGAATAAGTGAATAGAAAAGGAACACTGGGGGGGGGGGGGTAGTAACATAAGGAACCTAGGGAGAAATGCTGCACCATTATGTTAAAAATGTATAACTAATGGACAGTAATGGAGTGATAGATGGGAAGGGGGCTTTAGTCTATAAATAGGTCTAAGTTGTGTCTCATATTTATGCCCCTAGGGAATTTTGGTTTGTAAGGTGAAGATCCAATAGGCTTCTTTCCTTAATAATTTGCCTATTCTATCACCCCCCCAATATCTCTCCTAATAAGATCAATACCCACAAAGTGAAAGAGATGTTTAGTGCGGGTACCATGGGAACGAAAATGCTTGGCCACAGGGGTTTTCGGGGTCTCCTCATCTAATGACAGCAAATGCTCCCTAATGCGATTTTTGAGGGGGCGTGTAGTGAGGCCCACATATTGAAGGGAGCACTGCTGGCATGTGATGAGGTACACCACATAGTCACTAATACAGTCAATCCTATTGTTAATATAAAAGACTTTATCCGTTTGGGAGGATATAAAATGATCAGTTTTGCTGGTATAAGAGCAACTTTTACAAGTGTGGCCACATCTGAATAAACCTTTTGCTGCTGTAAGCCAGTTAGAAGGCTGGGTAGGTTTATTAAAAAAATATGTTTTTTTAACTTTATCACCCACTGTGGGGGCTTTTTTTGCTACACATTTAATTTGGTTTTTGGATATGGTATTTAGCTTATTGTCACTCTGTAGTATCGGGAGATATTTGAGTACTATGTCACAGATATTGTGAAACTGTCTGCTATATTGAGTGGAGAACACTATGCTATCGGATGCCTGCTTCATGGTTTTTTTTGTTTTTATTATTAATACCAGATAATAGGCTTTGTCTGTCTATTTTACTGACTTCATTGCCTATTTTGGTCATTTTTTTTTTTTTTATTATAACCTCTCTCTTGTAAACGAGAGGTAATGAGGTTGGCCTGCGTTCTATATTCCGTAAGATTAGAGCAGTTAAGTAAGTGGGATCAAAACCAAGTTTAATGTAGGTATTGGGATCACTCAGTTGGGAGGTGGCTTCATTGATGTAGTCACAAGTATTTAGTATTACTACAGCCCCTCCTTTATCCGCCTGGGTGACCACAATGTTTGGATTCTCTTATAATTGCTTGAGAGCCATTCTTTCTGAGTGGGAGATGTTGTGTTTAATTGTGGTGTGTGATTCTCTCAAAGTGTCATTTTAATAGTAGGATATACCTCTGTACTGCTTCTTGGTACATCTCAATACTGGGGCTTCTGGCTTGGACCGGATAAAAGTAGGAACGATCTTTAAGTGAAAAATTATGTAAAAGAAACTTTTTTGATTGCATGGAAAAAAAATGACTGTTCTTTGGGATAATGTTCTACGGTATCATCAGTGGACAAGGATTCTAATAAAGTAAGTCTTTTTGGTGTAGACTGTCCCTTTTAAAGATGGAATTTTTGAAGAGCTACCGGTTTTGATGGTTTATCTGTGAACATCTTGTGGAAGTGGTCACCTTATTGATATGGACTATCATTTGTAGACTTTTTGTAATTTATGTATTTTTGTTATTGATTTTGGCGCCCCCTATTGGTGGAAGAATTCTTACTGTGCACACTCCTAGACCTCTAAAAAGCTAAAAAAAACAACAAAACATGTGACTCCCCCAGGGTGGATATTTTTGGACCCATATGTTTAGGTTATTCTCTGCTTCCCTCTAATTATGGGTGCCACAATGTTAATGTTCGTGCTGACACGTGTGTGTGTGTGTGTGTGTGGCGGCACCCATAATTAGAGGGAGTTGCATGAAAAGTATTTAGTGCTTAATGTCTCTTTAACATTATTCAGAAGGTTTTTCATGGGGTTTGTACTAGGATTCCAAAACCACGCACATTTCTCAAAACTCTTTCTCTTTTTTTTCTTATCACTACTGTAAGGGCACAGCTGACATAAACAATATATAACAATCTTATTATATAAATACATTTTAGGTGGGTTTATTTTCTCATTAATCATATTTGTTTATTTCTAGAGTGTTTGGAGAAAAATAGCACAGCTATGTTAACAAGCACCATAAAATTTATGGCATTATTTGATGAAGTGAATACATGCTTTCACAACAACATGCAGGTAATTGTATACTTTTTCTTATTTATTTAAATAGGTTAATGCTGCACTCATTCTCTTTTGTTTGTATGTGTATATATAATGTGTGTGTGTGTGTATATATATATATATATATATATATATATATATATATATATATATATATATATATATATATATATATATATATATATATATATATATATATATATATACGTTGATTGGAGTAGCCGTGTTAGTCCAGAGATTTAGATATCAAAATAACAAGAGTATTGCATGAGGGGGGCTTAGGTAACCTATTACCTAAGCCCCCTCATGATTTTTACGACACCTCCTCCTCTCCCTGCACTTTCTGTCTTCTTAGCTATTTTGTGTTTTAAGATATAATCTGTAAATTCCATTGAATTGGACAGTATTTCTCCAGACAGACTCTTCCGAAAGCTTGTCAACTTATAAATGTATAGTTAGTCCAATTAAAAAAAGTATCATTGCTCAATGCAATACTCTTGTATGTATGTATGTATGTATGTATATATAATATATATATTCTACATACATACACTCTCACCTCCTTATACATCTGCCAGGGTGTCAGGAATCACATGTAACATGGAATAGAAGCACAATCCGCACTCTTTGGGCTTGAACACAAATAATTATTTTATTGTATAGAGCATTTTCGGGGTCAGATCACCCTTGATCTGAGGAATTTGACCCCAAAGCCACCAATCAGCAAGCCCTACCCAGGGTGCTGAACAAAAAATGGGCTGACTCCTAAGCTTACGTTACTGCTTTATCAAATAAACATACCAAGAGAACGAAGAAAAATTGATAATAGGAATAAATTAGAAAGTTGCTTAAAATTGCATGATCGATCTGTATCATAAAATAAATAATTTGGGTTTCGTATCCCTTTAATAATTTCAAGATGTTTTGGGTATAATTTGTTTTTCCGCATTCATTGTAGCTCATTTTACATTAATCCGATCAGACTGGCCTATGTTGTATGATGTTAGCCAGACATAATCAAGGAGCAGTAAAGGTCATGCAAGGTTTACATTCTACCTCAGCTTATCACTGCATAGTAACCTTTTTCTTCTTGGTTACAAAAGTTGTTTTCACCTTGTCAGGTTTCTAAGGGAGGTTGCAACTGTATGGGTTTATTCCAAAAAGATTCATCTGTCCCACTATTTCTGATTGTTAAGACATTCCCAAGGGAGACATTTTCTCCACTGAAACTGGACTGTAATCACAGAAACAAAATGGAGATCGGAGCAATTTTGTCACTCAAAAAATAGTTATTTCAGTGTGTGGGAGTTTTATCAGCGTTATGGTGCATAAGTTGTAAAAGAGGTATTTGCAGTATGACATTAACAGAGTTAGTACTGCATTGGGCAGAGTGTCATTTAAATGGACATAATACTTATATATTACCTATATGCTAAATCACTTGAAAGTGATGCAGCATAACTGTAAAAAGCTGACAAGAAAATATCGCCTGAACATCTCTATGTAAAAAAGGAAGATATTTTACCTCACAATTTCCTCAGCTCACCAGAGTAAGTGCTGTGTAAAAAGTTATACTTCAGTTACTTGCCCAGCTGCAGGTAAAAAAAAAAAAAAAGGAAGAAATGAACAGCAGCCAATCAACAGTGCTGAGGTCATAAAGTGTTTTACTGTGATCTCATGAGATTTCACTTAACTCTCATGAGTTTTCATAGTAAACTTACTTAAAATAAATAGGGAAACAACCTGAGTGTGCATGAGGCACAGCAGTTCCCGGGACACTGGGGTGTGAATACTTAAAGGGACAGTTTACTCAAAAATGTTCTCCCCTTTAATTTGTTCCCAATGATCCACTTTACCTGCTGGAGTGTATTAAATTGTGTACAAGTATCCCATTAACCTTATATTGGCATTTCAATTAGTGTATTTAGCCTGTGGTATCCCCACCCATCCTGAAAGTTTTTGGCCACGAGGCCAAGCTGTATTAACACAGCCAGTAGAAGAAATTACACTCCCAGTGGGCTATAGAAGAGATAAGGTAATAAAATTTAAATTTTCCATTGTTCTCTCCAAGTATTGGTGATTGGTTTATGGACAGATATAAGATTAAAAAAACAGGTATATTTACACAATGTGATAAAGTAATGAGATCTGATTATACCTACAATCTCAACCCATTTTATTAGGTTGTGGCTTCAAAACACAAAATCAGCTAATTCATATACACAAATAAACCTTAAAAAGCAAATCTCATACATTTTATACTCAATTGGAAACACATTAAGGGAAAAACTATTTTAGAGTATACTGTCCCTTTAAGACATTTTGAGGTAAAAAGTCTTTCTTTTTTACATAGTTATGTTCAGGTGATATTTTCTAGTTAGTCTTTTCCAGCTATGCTGCATCACTTTAAATTGTTTCAACATTTGGGTATCGTGTCCCTTTAAGGGAAGTTTCTGCAGGATGGGGAGAGTAATTTTATATGGCAATCCGAGTACACTAAAGAATTTTCCCAAGTTTCTTTCTGACTCCAAGTGGCATGAAGTTCAGTAACCATTGGTGAATATGCAGTGGTTCTGTATATGAAAATATGGGATTTTCTTCGAGACAAAGTCAAAATTAAAACTTGAAGGATTTAGATAGCGCATGTCATTTTTAAAACACTTTTAAATTACTTCTGTTATCAAATCTACTTAGTTCTTTTTCTATCCTTTGAAATGTACATATTCTCAGCAGCAATGCACTACTGGGAGTTAGCTGGTGATTAGTAGCTACACCCATTTGTCATTGGCCCACCAGATGTGTTTATGATGCCAGTAGTGCATTGCTGCTGTGTAGCTGACTGTGTTTTCTGCAAGTAATAGTGCAATAATAAAATCTTGTATTTTTAAAGATCAGTTTTATTGAAAAATCAAGATACAAAGTAGCATATATACCAATAATAATAACACATACGAGAATTTTCATTTTGCACTTGTATATATCCTGTTTTCTAAAAATAAAACTTCCCACTCTAGAAGTATGAACTGATATCTAAATACCACAGACCCCGGTTATTCACAGACACTTTATTATACCGTTTTTAGTTTTATATTTTGACTAATGAAAATGGGATTCTTTTTTTTTTTTTTTCAGGCGCCTTCAGTTTATGTGCAACAACGAAATCTCTCAAGAGTATGTGCAAACTGTAGTGCCATTTACAAAAATCTCAGTGCTTTGTACAGCGAGCTAGAAAACGCAAATGAGTTGTGCATAGACCTGGAAGATGCAGTAAGTACTGTTAAAAGTATATATTTGTTACGTGTCTTCACTATTAAAATGTATCTACCATGTTAAACTGCTCATGTTAAAGGCATAGGCACAGGGCCGGACTGAGACCAATCAGGGCCCCGGCAAGAATTCGGGAAGGGCCCACACTGACCCAAATGTATTCAAATTTATGCACATGAACATGGTAGCCTTCCTGCCCTGCCCCCCCCCTAGAACCCCCAACATCAAGGGCCAGAGACAGGGCTCCCAACCTCCAGGGCAAACCCCACACTCCCTAGCCCTTACAGCAACAGGACCCCCCTACACTCTAGAGCCCACAAGTAACAAACAGCACATCCAGGCATAAGGCCCCCACTAAACCCATAAATAAAAAGAGAGAAGCGCTCAACATGGGAATAAACAATAGCATAATAACTTGTTCTGTGGCTAGTTACCACCCAAGAAGCAGCCTCTTTTTGCTCAATATGTGCCTTTCACAGAGAAGAACTTTCCTGAAGCATATCAGTCTAATCCTGACTTCACAGTACAGTCCAGCCCCAAAATACCAGGCAATCCCTCTCTGAACGAGAGAAACAGCAAAACCCCGGATGTACTTTTCAGCCTATTGTGGGCCTTGTGGGTACGTTTCAGCCTATTGTGGGCCTATTGTGCAGCCATATCCCTCTAGGCACACTGAGCAACGGGTCCACGTCTGGATTACTGCATCACACTTAGGGAGACTTCCCTAAATGTCATAATTTGCATTAATAAAAAGAGAGAAGCGCTCAACCTGGGAATGAACAATAGCATAATGGCTTGTTCTATGGCTAGTTACCACCCAAGAAGCACCCACTAAACCCATACTTAACTGCTTAGTTACTGATAGGGCAGCTGCTTAAGCAGCACACTAGGCTACATGGAGATGCCATTTTTGGGCCCCCCTACAGGCTGGTCCTTCGGTCCGATTCTATTTGCCCAGCTGATCAGTCCGCCTCTGCATAGGAAACACAAAATATTGTATAAAACATTTATAATATGCAAATAACATGTATTAGCAATGCTTTTTTGTCTACCTGTATTTTACTGATAAAATTCTTATTGCTGCCAAACCCTTTGGTCTCCTCATTATGCATGACATATAAGGTTGTTGTACCTGGGTAGAGCAAACATGGTAGCCTGAATATGTGCAGTCTCCATTGTTTGGGACCGACACGTGTGCATTGACTAGTAACAATGTGGGTGTTATTTCAATGTTGGTCTGGAGTATGTTATTGAGGCTTCTATTGATATATTTCCAATATTATTGGATTAGTGGACAGGACCACCAAATGTGGGACAAAGTCCCTATCTCCCCATACTGTCTCCAACAGTGTGGGGAGGATTGTGGGTATATGCTGTGTAACCTATGGGGCATCAGGTACCATCTAGATAGTAGTTTGTAATTCATTTCTATTCTGTTTTGGGATAAGGATGATTTTTTGATAGTCAGGGAGATTTTTTCCCATTTCTCATCAGGTAGTGTGATGTTTAGTTTCCCATTTTAGGACACAAGTTGGTCTGTAATCTGGGAATGGACGTTGTAGTAATTTATGAGTGGCTGATGAATTTTAGGATTTTTGCAAAGCACTTCGTATGGTGCGAGTGCTCTCGTTAGATCTGCCTTATGTGGGCTGGTATTGATAGCATGCCTCACTTGAAAGTAGGGGTACCGTGTTTGAAAGGGAGGGCCTAATTTTTCTGCTATATCTATTTGTGTACGCATTTGCCCCTCAGAGAAGAGCTAATGTGCCGGTATTTTTGTTTTTGATGCCATTTATTTTAGGGTCTTGTGCGAATTTAAGTTGACTGAATAATGGGTTATCAATAAGAGTTGTCATTGGTGAGATTCGTGTTGATATTGTATGGTTAATGGAGATTGTGGTGTCCTACACTTTTAGTGTGCCTGCTATATAGTAATTGATGTGTGTGTTGGAGGGTCTATGTTTTAGTGTTGTCCAGCATAGCTCACCTAGACTTTTTCTTCCTATCATCTGGGCCTCCAGGTATGTCAATGGTTTTGCAGGGAAGTATGATTCCATGCAACAATTCGGGCTAAATGATTAGCTCTATAATAATGTAGAATACAAGGGGCTTCTATACCTCCGTTTTCTTTGGTTTGATACAAAGTCTCTTTCGGGATTCGTGCTTTGCGCCTGGACCATATTAAAGACTCAAGCAATTTTTGTTATGTGTGGAGATAACATTTGGGCAAGTCTAGGGGCAGAGCTTGAAATATGTATAGATATTTTGGTATAGTAATTTTAATTGCGTGTGCTCTTCCTGTCCCATGATAGATGTACCATGATTCTAACAGTTGGCTTCTTTTTACAATGAGATATAGTTTAGATTATATAGTTCTGATATTTGTGTTGTAATGTTGATCCCTAAATATTTTATTGTGGGTTTAATTAAAAAGTCTGTTTCTGGTAATAAATTGTATGTCTGAGTTGGGTAGGTTGACTGGTAACAATACTGACTTGTCCATGTTTATGGAGAAATTTGAAACCTTGTTGAATTTATGAAATTCTGTGAGTAGTGCAGGATGGAGTCGATTGGGGATTGTACAGTAAATGTCATCAGCGTAAAGCAGACACTTTTGGTGTATGGGGCCGATGTCTATTCCTTTGATGTCTGGGTTTTATCTTTATATAAGTAGCAAGGATTTCGACTGTGAGAGTGAAGAGGAGTGGTGATAGGTGACAACCCTGTTGGGTACCATTTGAGATGGGGAAACTAGGTGATAGAATTCCATTAGCTCTTACTTTAGCCGTGGGTTCTGTGTAAAGTGCTTTAATTCAAGTAAGGAAGGCTGTTGCGATGACAAATTTCGGCAGGGTGGACCACAAACTCCCAGTCCACCCTGTTGAAGGCTTTCTCTGCATTGGTGGTGATCAATACTAGTGGGGATTTATTGGTTGAGGCATGTAATAGAGTTTGTAATACTCGTATGGTATGATCTTTGGTCTCCCTTCCAGGGATAAAGCCCACTTGGTTGGTATGAATAGGTCAGGTAAGATTCTGTTTAGTCTTTGCGATAATATTTTGGCATATAGTTTCACGTCTACATTAAGTAATGAAATGGGTCGGTAATTAGTGACTTGATCGGGTGATTTTTCCTTGTTTTGGGATAACTGATATTGTGGCTTCTAGCATAGGTTTAGAAAATGTAGTGGATTGGTCAATTGATTGATATAACTCTTATAAATGGGGGCTAATTGATTGTCTAAATATTTGGCAAAATTTGGAGGTAAAGCCATCTGGGCCTGGGGCTTTGCCTGTTGGCAATAGTTTTATGGCTTGGTGGATTTCTTGGATAGTAATAGGTGATTCAAGTTCTGTCGATTGTTCCGGTGATAGGGTAGGGAGTTGTAGTTTAGTTAAATAAGATTGGATTACTTTTATTATTTTTATCCCATTCTAATGGGGTTAGATTATATAAGGAGGTGTAGTAGTTGGCAAATTGGGTTCCTATGTCAGTACTACTGGAGTATATTTTGTTTTTTGTCCCTGACATTTTTTCTTTAAGGATCTGGCCATTAATTGACCTGCTTTGTTAATTTCAGCAAATATTTGGTTCTTTTTGTAAGGGCTCTTAGGTGTGCATTTTTGATTCGATAGTTATTTAGTGCTTCTCTGGAGTTTTGTAGCTACGTGAGGAGTGGCTGCGAGTTAGGGTTTATCTTATGTGCGTCTTCTGTTAATAGGAGTTGATTAGAGAGTGATCATTGTCGGTGTGTGTGTGTGTGTTGGATGCCTCTTATCTAGCATTTGTAAGCCTCCCAGTTGATAGAGGGTGATGTCTGATTGGGGTCATTGTGGGTGAAGAATTCTGTGATTTTGGTAATCAATAGTGGGTCTGTTAGTATATAGTCACTCAGCCTCCAGGTATTCTTATTGGGTGGTTTTGAAAACCATGTAAAGGTGCGGAGTACCATGCTATGGTCTGTCCATACTGTGTGGGATATTCGTGATTGAATTAATGATGACAATGTGTTTTGGTCGCAAAAGATATAATCTATTCGGGAGTATGTGTGTTGGGGGTTAGAGAAGAAGGTGTAGTCCCTGGTTGTGGGGTGGGAGATCCTCCATGTGTCATGAAGAGGGATAGATCGTAATTCTGCCCAATTTGCTTTAATTTGTCTATTACGCATATATGTATGGCCTGTTGAGGTGTCAAGAGTTGGGTCTATCGGCAAGTTATGGTCCCCCTCTAAAAATGATCGGTCTTTTAGCTATGTCTAGTATGCAGTTGGTAACTGAGTAAAAAAAGGAGGGTGGTCGTTGATTAGGTGCGTAAATGTTAACCAGTGTCGATGGTCTACCGTAGAAGAGTCCTACCAAGATTAGGAGTCTGCCTTCTGTGTCAGTACTTTTTATGTAGTAGCTCAAAGGGGGGTTTCCCGCCCCCCCTGAACTTAGTGTTGGTCATAGTATAATTTGGATAGAGTCGGCTCTTTGTTTTTTGTAAAGTGTGTTTTCTGTAACAATATAATGTCTATTCTACGTTTGTAGAAGTCAAAGAACGCAGTTGAGCGCTTTTCAGCTGATAGGAATCCTTTTAGGTTCTGAGTAGCTATATTAAATTGGTCATGAGAGGTCGTGGTGGCATATGTTAGTCTATAGTGATAAGTCTTGTGTTTCGGATTCTAGAGTGGTTTTGTTTGTGGAGATTTGTTTCTGAACTATATTGTTTTAGATGTGTTATAGGAAGGGATATGGGTTGGGTAAAATGGGGAGGAAGGAGGGTGTAAGGTTAGAGCTGTGATGTATGGAGTTCTTGGGAAAGACCCGTGTGTCAAAAGGGGTATTTACACAGGTGGATGGAGTCCGCAACCAAAGTGGGTAAACATTAAATATAACATTTTTAAATGCCCAACATGGGCAGTAGATTATACAATTAAGTTATAAGCACATTTGTCCATAACATAATGGTCTGGCTAGGCTAACATTTGCAGCTAGAGATCTGACTAAATTAACGAGCTAGTGGCAAACTAAAATTGTACTGTTTTTGCTAAATTAAGTGAATGCAACAAAACTAACATAAACATAAACGATGTGCTCTTTCTAAGGGTACCTCATCCATCACTATTGAGTTAGCTATTGCTAGTGACTGGAACAAGCTTTGAAGATGGTCTGGTATATCCTCCCTATTGATGGTTTCTGGAATACCCCGTATTCTGAGGTTGTTTCTACGCATTCTGTTTTCGATATCAAGTTTGTTTTCCAGATCTGTCAGTTATTGTTGTTGGTTAGTTATAGTGTGTGACATCTCATCCATGTCTTTTAACTAGCTCTTCCCTGTTGTCTTCCAGTGCCTCTACCCTGAACCCCAGTTCATTAAGTTCTCTTTTGAGGTCAGCATATTCCTCTCTGATGCAGGTTTTCACTTGGCTGATCAAGGCCTCTATAGCTTTCAGCGTAACTGGATTGTCTTCTTCTTGTATTGTTTTAGCTGTTGAACTGGGGTGTTCAGGTGGTGGGATTGAGTCTGTGATTCTTCTACAGATGATTTGTTTATATCTCTGTTTTTCTATGTTTTTGAAATAGGTATTCATAGAGCTTGCTGCTAGAGTCACGGGTTTAGTGAGTTTGTCTTCTTTAGTTGTTCTGCGTTGCGCAATATTGACGCCGTGTACATTTGGTGCTTTAGTCTTGTTTTGTAAGATTTGGTATTTAGCTCAAAGTTAAAAGTACACTAAAACCAATTTTTTTCTTTCATGATTCAGATAGAGCATGCAATTTTAAACAACTTTCTAATTTACTCCTATATTCAATTTTTATTTGTTCTCTTGCTATCTTTATTTAAAAAGCAGGAATGTGATGCATAGGAGCCGGCCCATTTTTGGTTGAGAACCTGGGTTATGCTTGCTTATTGGTGGGTAAATGTAAGCCTCCAATAAGCAAGCACTATCCATGGTGCTGAACCTAAAATGGGCTGGCTGCTAAGATTTACGTGCCTGCTTTTAAAATAAAGATAGCAAGAGAATGAAGAAAAATTGATAATCTGAGTAAATTAGAAAGTTTATTAAAATTTCATGCACTTTTTGAATTGTGAAATAAAATAAAATTTGAGTTCAGTGTCCCTTTAATAAATGCAGATTGCAGAACTTAGTGAGTTAGGGGTAATGGATAGACTTTCTTAGGCCTTGTTTGTGGTGTTTGGTATGTTATAGGCTTCAGGCCATGTGCTATTAAATGTCAAGCTGTTTGTTCTCTGTTTCATTTTTACATTGCTTCTTAGCAGCCAGGCTTTAGTGTTACAGACTTTTCATTTGCCAGGTAAAGCATGGATTTGGTTGCTAAATACGTATAGTAGCAGCATTTAAGCTTTTATTATACTCGGTGGATGGGTCTGTGATAGCGTTATAGTGCGTAATGGCGGTTTAGTCTTAACATCATTTGATGATTTTTACAGTGTGCTTGCTGCAAGTGCATCAAAGAGCAGATATTCTAGGCATTCTCATTTAACTTCGAGCAGGATCTTTCAGTGCACTTCTGGTGCGTGCTTCAGTTACGGCCCAATTACTGCTGACAATCGTGCCCTCTTTCTGCTGTTGTAAGACTGCGGTGTTGGTTTAAAAATGTTCCAGCCAGGTCTCCGGTCTGTTGTCTTCAGTATGCTCCTGTTTTATGTGCTTAAGTCGGGTTTGTATTATGTTTTGCCGCCGACTCCGTCACTTTTGTGCTTGGAGCTCTAAGCAAGTGCGGCCATCATGGGAGACCACAAGCTCCGCCCCCAAGCCTATTTTAGTTGATCTCACAGACAACAGAAACAAATGGAAAATCCTCTAAGAAGTCTTAGGGCTAGAATGTGCTTTATTTTCAGCATGGTCCCCAATTGTAGTGCTGTTTTTTTCATGAGACGTATAGCCATTATCTATAGCGCACACGGTAAACGCCAGCATGGGAGTTATTGTTTTTGTAGCTATCATGGTAACAAATTGCATCAGATTGACTTTTCAAAATGGCAGCATTTAAAATTCTGAACAAAGATCAATGAAATTACACAATAAAAAGAGGCTAATAGTTGTTGCCAGGTGATCGATATTATTGTGATGATCACAGCTATAAGGTCATTATTTAGATGTGGAACACAAATTGTTCAAATGAGGGTGAAAGGTGTAATAGGGTACTTTGCTACCAAAGCCTTGAGATATTTGTTATTTTTATGTTTTTGTTTTATGTGCATATGTTTTTTTTTTTTTTTTTTCCAAGTGATTAAATTACCCCCTTAACCCTTTAAGGACACAGCTTTCAGTTTGCTCAATTGTTTTATGACGGAAAAATTCCGTCATATGTCCTTAAGAGGTTAAAGTTAATGTAAATTTGAATGAATAAGTGCCTGATTTTTAAAAATATTATTAAATACAGGGGCCCTTTCATACTTAAAAATTTACATTGAAGCATTTTTTTTTTTTTTAATAAAACCAGACTGGCGCTCCTCTGTACTTAGCACCTCAATGACGAAACCGGCTTCCTCCAAGGCGTCCAGCTCATGAGGTCACGCAACGATTGGAGGAAGCCAGTTTCGTCATCGATATGCTAAGTACAGCATGAGAAGCGAGCGGAGGATCGCCGGTCTGGTTTTCCTAAAGAAAAAGGTAAATATAAAAAAATAAAAAAAATGCTTCAATGTAAATTTTAATGAATGAAAGTGCCCCTGTTTTTGATAGTATTTTTAAAAATTTACATTCACTTTAAGTAATTTGGATGTAGATCTACGTCATGTGGTACTTAATCCATTCTAGATCTAGGTTTAACATGTCAAGTGACAACCGAGACTTGCTGCTTGTGGGTTTCCAGCATCTGCCCTCATATGGTAAAAGAGCATGATCAGTGCTTCATTACTATATGAAGGCAGATTTCCAGATTGTTACAGACAGTGATGTTAGTTTGTGACCCAGGTTATTTATTTTCTTTATATTTTACAGCTTGTATCCCCTCATTTAAGGGGCTGTATGAGTGTAAGAACCCCCTTACACTTCTGGGTGCTTCCTAGCTGTGTGTGGTTCCATCACTCCAAGTAATGATGTCAGAGGATCCAAACCATCTTGGGGTTACGTGGAGTACCTCTTATATCCACATGGAATTAGTGCCACTCACAGAGTATGACATAATGGGATCCTCTATGAAAACAGAGGATAACACTTTCTTTAACCTCTTAAGTGTGGAGAATGACAAACTATTATGTAAAACAGGGGTTTTCTTGTGCTGAAAATTATACTTTTTATTTTTTGTTGTGGGTCACTGTTTACTTTATAGATTTGTGGGATTTGTGTTTATGAGCCAGTAGGCGTCTATCACTCATACCAGCTTCATACAGATGTGAACTTCCTGACATTTTTAAAATCAAAATTAATATATGCATACTAGAAGTTAAATTAACTGAATGTTCCAACATTACCAAATGTTGCCTGTGAAAGAAAAATTTAATCTCGATGCAAAGCTGCTTTAATAATTTGAGCTAGTATAGCTTTCATGTACTTAAAGGGATAGAAAGGTTAAAATTTTAAATGTGCATGTGTATATTCAAATTGTAAATGAAAACAGTTTTGCAATTTACTTCCATAAGCAGAAATGCTTCTACGAAAAGTTACTACTGTTTTTAAAGTGGTATACACATGTATGCTGTGAGTGTTCCATCCATCGGTATTCAAACATCACATCTCAGAGAATCAGCTGTGGTTTGTATGACACAAATTGTGTTCACTTATACAATATACACTGCTATCCTGATCCTCTATTCACATGTAGCATATGTGTGTATGCTGCTGAAACAGTAATAACTTTTACTAGAAGCATTTTTGCTAATAGAAGTATATTGTAAAAATTCTATTTAAAATTGAAATGCATTCATGCTCATTTCAATTTTGACCTGTCTTTCCCTTTAAGTTCTATGTGAAAATATTTATTTTTCTTTGTTAATTCAGACAGATGTGAGTCATAGGCCTGGTCCATAGACTTTCCCACAGCCCTATTCTAAAGCGTTTTTAATAATTAAAGGGACACTGTACCCAAAAATTTTCTTTCGTGATTCAGATTGAGCATGAAATTTTAAGCAACTTTCTAATTTACTCCTATTATCAAATTTTCTTCATTCTCTTGTTATCTTTATTTGAAATGCAAGAATGTAAGTTTAGATGCCGGCCCATTTTTGGTGAACAACCTGGGTTGTCCTTGCTGATTGGTGGATAAATTCATCCACCAATAAAAAAGTGCGAGGTGCTTCCTGTAGGAGGAGGAGCTAGCAGGAACACGAGAAAGTAGCGTGTTACCTGCAGGAGCTCGATGAAGAGCTAACTCCCGTCGAGGTCCATTGTTGGAGTACATCTTACACTCCCTAGGACACTACCCTATGGTTTTTAGGGTCAGACTTGGAAGCACAGCAGAAGCCGTCAAGGGCTCATTCGCTTGAGCCGCAACCGATGCAGTTATTATACTCCAGCTCCAAACATCTGAGAGCGGAGAGGGAAACCGCAGTACAGAAAGTACTAATCCCAACCCAGGAGACATTTACCCTCTCACTAATACAAGGGGTAAGGAGCAGTAATATTAAAGGCTGCTTAAGTGGCGAGGACATTTCTAATCACGAGACTCGCAAACTCTCTGGCTGACTCTTCTGACGGAGAACCGGACCAATTTCCAGGCAAATTACTGCTAACGATACTATCATGAGAGAATAAGCAAGCTTGGGAGCTGGAACAATTTATTGCTGTACTTCAAGTCGCTACGTCCACTTATGCATCTAGAATCTGCCGGATAACTCTAATCCCTTATGCCCGCTTTTAAGCAGAGGTAAGCACTTTGAATTCACGCCGCAAAGATCTTCTCTCTCTTCACATGTTACCATCGGCAGCCAAGCACTGGGAATGTTTCTATGTCTCTGCACTCCTAAGCAGTTTTGGCTCTACACTGTAATGCCTTCTGTGTGCTCCATCTACGGATGCTGGGATTACCTGCCGCTCGCCTCATTACAACCGTCTGGCTCTGGGGTAAGAATTTGAATGCTTGTAAAGGTAATCACTGATGATTAAAATGTGTTACTGACTGTATGCTTTTGGCTTTACAATACGCTGCAAGGTTTACAGCTCTCTACTAATCATTGTGTGGGAGAAAAGCTACGCTGTGAATCATATTGTTTATTAGCGCACAGTTTGCTGCTTGCCTGCTATTAAAAAGCCACATATTCTGGCTGAATGTCTCTGCTATACAATACTTATTAATCAGTGCTTGCTAAAGAAAGTTACGCTGTGAACCACACTGCCTATTAGCACTCTGCTTGCTTGCTACTAAAGAGACATACACACTGACTGAATACTTCTGCTATACAATACGCTGCATGTTTTACAGCTTCTTGCCAGGAAAACTACGCTGTGAACCACACTGCTTACTAGCACTCAGCCTGCTTGCCTGCTATTAAAGAGACATACACACTGACTGAATACTTCTGCTATACAATACGCTGCATGTTTTACAGCTTCTCATCAATCGGTGTTTATCAGGAAAGTGACGCTGTGAACCACACTGTTTATTATCACTCAGTTTGTTGCCTGCATGCTACTAAAGAGACATTCTTAAAGTACCTAGCTTTGTTTCTGTGCTGTTAATAAACCTGGCATTTCATCTGCATTGAAGTTAATTTGCCATATGCCATATCATCTATAAATACAGTGTTTCTAGAAACTTTGTCATTTGCTAAAGCGACTTAAGTATCTGTGGAAGTCTCTGCAAAGCCCATTGAGAATTGTTCATAGAACTCCACTCTATTTGTATTCTCTATACCACACTATTATATACAACCATCATCTATAATAGTGATGATATAGCTTTTTATAAGGCAAAGAGTCCTGAGCCATCAAGACCCGGATTTACAGTCTTAAAGCTGTACATACACAGGATTATATTTCAGCACCATAGCCGATCAACGTGGCATAATTTGCTACACTCATATGCTTTCCTGGGTCAAAGGATAGAGATTCCCTGTCGTTTAGAGTGAGGCGGAAACAGAAACGCTCGAAAGTAGAGATATTGTGGTCTATATACTGCCGTCGCTGGGGGAATAGGAGTCCCGAAGGATTTCAGGATTCCAGTTAATCTTGACCAAACAACTAGGTTGGAGATTACAGCCGCATTAGGTGCTAGAGACTTTCTTTCTTACAAGTGCGGGGCTACCGAATCATTTGCTGGATAAAACAAGCTGCTTGTGGTTAAGCTCCCTGCACATCTATCATAGACTCCTACAGTTGGTCAGGACTGTAAATATTTTTCGGGACACTACTCTACTAAAGAAATTTCAGCAAGCTTACATAGAATTTTTAAAGCGTGCAAGTATTTTTTTCTGCTTTTTTTTTTTTTTTTTTTTTTTTTTTTTGGGTGCTATATGATCACACAGTCAGTACTTACGAGAGTGAGACCTCTCTATATTGTTAAATAGCCATCTGAATGTTTTATTGATTTGGGGCAGACGTAAAGAACATACAGGGAGTGGCTTCGACTGTACTATTTAGTATCTGTCATCTGTTAGTCGTTAGCAGTGAAATCTTTTTTGCTGACCAGAAACTACATGGGTTTATATTAAGTGCTGCAATTTATGTTTATGGTTTTCTACTAGTTCCTATCTGGCTTGTGCAACATATATTTCTCCTTGTTTTCCAGTTTGCTACTTGTACCAGAATACTATTGTTTGAGAAGCGGATTGCACTGTGATTCACTGTTTCATAATTGCTGGTTTGAATTCTTGCAATAGGCTAAACATAATTACTGCAACTATAGCAACTCTTAGTGATTATAATGTAAAATAGTAGACCCTGCTGCCTGAATCAAAGGTACCAGGTCTAAATCTAGAAGGTACAGGCCACTAAGGAGAACGAAGAGCTGCTGTTCTCTTTGTACGTACATCTACCCACAGGCACGGTCACTTAACTCACTCAGATCACTGTCCACTATCTTTATTGCTTTCCTATTTTTTTTAACTACACGTCAGGATTACATATATTTATTTACACGGGGTCTTTCCCCTCTAAAAATCACGATTTGTCACTTTTTTTAGCCCCTTTTTTTTTTTTGTTCTGCTTCCCCTCCCCCACTATCACGAGAAATTGATGGAAAGATTTCTCCTCCCACACAGCACATCTCCTCAGACCATGCCTCCTAAAATTAAGGATAGAAGGCCGCGTACATCTGACATTATGACTGAAAACACTAACGAAGGACTAAATCAGAAGACAGACTTGCAACCACTAATCACCCAACTTAGTGACCTCTTTCTACCCCAATTTGAATGTCTTAAAACTCAAATATCTAGTCTATCGTCAGAACTAAAATTATTTGCTAACAGACTTACAGAAGAAGAAGATAGAATTTCAGCAGTGGAAGATATATCCAATAATCAGTCTCAAAAAATTTTAGAATTAGAAAAGAAAAACATGACTTTGACTGCCAGGATAGATGACCTTGAAGACCGCTCAAGGCGGAATAACTTAAAAATCATAGGGGTTCCTGAGTCAGATCAATTTAAAGACTTGCTACATTTTGCCACAACAATACTTCCCCAAGCCTTAGGTGCAGAACATGTTCAGCTACCAATAGCGGTAGAAAGGGCGCATAGACTGGGACCTCCTAGAAGTAGAGCCAATGGAAAAAATATTCATAGACCAATTCTGGTAAAAAATTTAAATTTCCAAGATAAGATAAACATTCTCAGTCTATATAGGAAAGCAGATAATTTTCACCTAGGAGAAAATAGAATTTTACTGTTTCAAGATTACTCTACTGATACTGCTTTCAGGAGAAAAGAAATGGCCCCTTTCTGCACCAAGCTGATACAAGAAGGCTTTTTAGCAAAATTACTGTACCCTGCAAGGATTATCATAGAAGAGAAGGAAGGCATAGTCAGATTAGACAATGTAGAAGAAGCCAAAGTTTATTTTAAAGAACATAAGCTAACACTTACATGAGTTCTGAGACAGTTATAAAAGGTAATTTGTAAGAGCCTGCTAGGTAGTGTGGCAATACATTCTCTTAAAATGGAAAAATTGTATAAGGAAAGAGAGATAAGAATGTCATTTATTAACTGGATTCGTAGGCTGCAATTGCGGCCAAAAGTGCATCTTGCTTCGGTTGATAAGGTTTTGTTGTATATGTGTTTTGTTTGGATGATATTTTTCCTTTTGGGTATATATTTATTTATTTATTTATTTATTTTTTCTCTTTCTCCTCCACCCTCCTGTTCTTGCTCTCCCCCCTACTCCCCTCTAGATATGTATGATATATTATACGGATGAAAGGTAATATTAGACTGCTTTCCTGGAATGTGGGTGGCATCACCTCCCCAATCAAGAGGAAAATAATAATTAGACAGCTGGGTAAACATAATCCTGATATAGCTTTAATACAAGAAACACACTTAAAGCAGGAGGAAGTTGTTAAGCTTAAAAGTAAATGGGTTGGGGAGGTGATTGCCACCCCTTGCTCTCGAAGGAAAAAAGGAGTAGCTTTCTTGATAAACAAAAATTTAACATATAATATCATAAAAATAACTCTAGATCCTGATGAGAGATGGGTGCTCTTGGAGATTCAGGTGGACGGCTTTAAGGTGGTGATCTGTAACGTGTACGGCCCTAATAAAACAGACCCCACCTTTTGGAATAGTTTAGTATTTATGTTAACCAATTATCTGGATCAAAATATAATCTTAGCGGGTGATTTTAATTTAATACCAACAGAAACTTTAGACAAATTTAGCCCTAGGTATTCCACTTTCTCTAATCAGAAGGCTAAAATATTTAAGCAAATATGCAAAAATCTGAAACTACACGATATCTGGCGATTACAATACCCAGATACGAGGTCCTTCACCTGTGATTCAAAAGCTTATGGTTCTTTTTCTCGAATAGATTTTTTCTTGTTATCTAGTTCATTGATTAAATTAGAAATTCAAACAAAGATATTTGATATTTTGATCTCTGATCATGCAATTATTTCTTTAGATATACATGTACAACCTTTTCAGAGAAATGAAAGAAATAATTTTTTCTTTCCAAAATTTTTAGCAAACAATTTAGAATTTAACAACTGGTTAAAACATAAATGGAGAGAATTTGCGTATCTAAATAGGTTATATAGGGAAAAAATAGAAATATTTTGGGAAGCCGCAAAGGCTTGTTTAAGAGGAGATATTAAAGCATATATGATCTAAAAAAAAAAGAAGTTGCAGATGAGGGAAACTCAGTTATCCAAACAAGTTCAGAACGCATATAGTAAATATATAAGCAATCCCTCTAGGAGACTAAGAGATAAATATAAAGGGGCTAAAACAGAAAGGGATATCTTTATTAAACAGAAGGTCGCTTGGGAAGAATTAAAGATAAGTGCTAAATACAAAGGCCAATATGGGAAGTCAGCTAAGTTCTTATCCAGGTTGGACAAAGCCAGGAAAAAATCTAATATAATAGAAGCTATTAATGACGGGACAGATAGAGTTACTGACCAAGCCAAAATTAAAAGCGTTTTTTTAGAATATTATCAAAAGTTATATTCGGCTAAAGAAATCAACACTGATAATAAGACAAATTTTTGGCATAAAATCACGCTCCCTAAGATCACGCAAGAAATGGTTAATGACCTAAATAGGCCAATAACTAGAGAGGAAGTATTGGAAGCTATTAAAAATGCCAAGTCTAATAAAGCCCCTGGTCCGGACCAGATACCTGCTGAAATGTACAAAATACTTAAAATAGAGCTAGTCGATGTTCTAGTACAATTGTTTAATGGATATTTCATTGATGGCAAAAATATGTCAAAATATTTTTCTGAGTCTACTATATCACTGATATTGAAAAAAGGGAAATGTACATTAGATCCTAAGTCATACAGACCTATCTCATTGCTTAATGTAGACTATAAGCTATTAACTCATATTATTGCCAATCGATTGAAACCATGTCTAGACTCCATTATACACCTTGATCAGTCGGGCTTTATGCACCAGAGATCCTCAACTAAAAATATACGGAAGGTAGCTTTAGTACTAGAATATTTCCGGAATAAACTCTCTGAAAAAATAACAATTAAGCAGGATCTTGCGTTAATCACAATCGATGCTGAAAAGGCGTTCGATGCCATAATCTGGGACCATCTGGTCTCTGCATTAAACCAATTTGGCTTTACAGGGCACTTTCTTCAATTCATCAAAATTATATACAACCATCCGAGGTCCAACATACTAATAAATGGTAGCTATACTGCGAATCTAACATTATACAGGGGGACGAGGCAAGGATGCCCACTCTCCCCTTTATTATTTAATGTGGCTATAGAGCCGCTTGCTATAATGTTACGTCAAGATTTACAAGGAATCGGGTTTGGGGAACAAAAATTAGTACTATCCTTATATGCAGATGACTTGCTACTATTTGTTAAAAATACTAAGAAAAATATACCTCAGGCCCTAAATATTATTGATGTGTTTAGTTCCTTTTCGGGCTATAAAATCAATGCCAATAAATCTGAAATTTTATGGATACATAAAAATAAAAATAGCCTACAAGAACACCCTTTTCTAGAGTCCCCTAGTATTAAATATTTAGGAATATATTTTCATGCTGATCAAAAACAATGGTACAGATTAAATTACACTGCTTTTTTTAAAAAAGCAACAGAAAAATTACAACGATGGAGTACCTTCCCCATCTCTCTTTCTGCTAAAGTAATGATCATTAAATCTATTCTATTCCCACAATTGATGTATATTATGCAAAATATTCCACTGTTTATATTGAGTCAAGATATTAAAGGTTTTAATGTAGAGTGTGCCAAATTCCTTTGGAACAATAAAAGACACATGCTTTCTATAGCAAAATTAACACCTAGATTAGATGAAGGAGGTCTATCTTTTCCAGATATCAAAAAGTATAATATCGCTACTTTAGCCCGTTTTGCAGTTGATTGGCTAACAGAAGCCAACCATCTCACACTCCTATCAATGGAGGAATACTTGACTGCACCATTTTCACTGAAAGCCCTGTTACATTGTCCATCATCACAATTACCAAGCCATATTAAAAATATAAAGACATTATTTATTACTATTGAGGCATGGCAAAAACTTAATATAATGTTTAAAGTTAATTTTGAGATCTCTCCATTTCTTCCGATACGAGGTAACCCAAAATTTATCCCTGGTCTATGCCATGAAATTTATAAGAATTGGATGCAAAAAGGTTTGCTTTATGTACATCAATGTCTAAATAATATGTCCCAAATAAGAACTTTTGAGGACATTGCTGGAGAATTTTGCCTTCCTAATAAGAATTTTTTTGCTTACCTTCAGGTCAGACATTTTATAACAGGAATTAAAAAACCAAATTCAGATAGGATCGGATGGGGGGAAATCGAAAAATATATAACAAGCTATAAGTCAGGTAAACATAGTATAGCTCTGTTATATAAAATCATGCTGGCAAAGCAGGGCCAACTGCTAAGGGATAACCTAATCCAGAATTGGAATCCTTACTTTACGGACATCTCACCAGAAACTTTGATTGCAAGTTTCAAATGGGTCCAGGGAGTGATTATCTCTACAGTTTGGAAAGAATCACACATAAAATTACTTAACAATGCGTACCTGACACCCTGGAAAATAGCCAAATGGTATACGAACTCTGTAGATAAGTGTCCAAGATGTAATAACTCACGTCCAGATATAATTCACTGTTTCTGGAATTGCCCTAAAATAATTCAGTTTTGGAGTAAAGTAGAATTCTGGCTTAACAAGGTATTAGACTTTAGATTAAAAATTCACTCTAAACATATTTTTTTTCTTTTTAATACAGAGCAGAACAGAGCTAATACCAATCTTATTAATACTGTAATTATGCTTGGTCGTAACCTCATATTAAAAGACTGGAAGAATAAAAAAGCCCCTACACTGCCCTGTTTTATAAATTCCATATACGCCCAGATAATCTTTGAACAAATGAATATACCCCCCCAAGAGGAGAAAAAGATCAAAGATTTCTTTCTGAAATGGCTAAGAGTTATCTTAACTTATCCACTGGCTATTCAATTTCTCCTTATTCGTAATTTCCGTAGAACGGAATTTTTTGAGACTCTGATTCTGTCAAATGTCTTTCCAACTGAATGGTATTGACTTGCAATGTAGACAGAGGAGGAAAGGGAAATAAATAACCAATTTCATGCTTAATCTAAGCATAAACAAATATAAGAAGTTACTGCAGGGTTTTGGTGGGGGTGAGGAGATGGGGAGTGAGAGGAGAGGGGATTCTTCTTCCTTTTTTTTTTTTTTTTTTTCTCTTCTCTGTTGTAGTGATACAAAGAGAAGGTGAATTAAACTGCAAATCTGGTAACGAGACTTAAAGTGTAGTTGCTGTATAAATTTGCAAGGTATTAAGGAAGGTAACTATGTATGCCTGTGCTGACGAATACATAGAATAAAAAAGTGCTGTCCAGAGTACTGAAACCAAAAAAAAACCTTAGATGCCTTCTTTTTCAAATAATGATAGCAAGAGAACGAAGAAAAATTGATAATAGGAGTAAATTAGAAAGTTGCTTAAAATTGCATGCTCTTTCTGAATTACAAATGAAAAAAATTGGGTTCAGTGTCCCTTTAATGAAAAATTTTCAATTGTGATTTTCAATATTGGTAATGAGAATGTTGAGCATTTCTTTCATGTAATTGGCAAGAGAGTACATGAGCTAGTGACATATGGGATATACAATCCTACAAGGAGGGGCAAAGTTTCCCAAACCTCAAAATGCCTATAAATACACCCCTCACCACACCCACAATTCAATTTTACAAACTTTGCCTCCTATGGAGGTGGTGAAGTAAGTTTGTGCTTGTTTTTTTTATTATTTCTTCTATGATAAGCGCTTCTAAGCATTCTGAAGCCCAATTCCTCTGAGTACAGTGTTTGTCAGAGGGATGTGAAAATAGTATCGCATATTGTTTTTATGGTTTTCCTCACGGGAAATATTTTCAAGGGTTCTCTGTTATCGGTCGTAGGGATTCATCTCCTACCTCCCTTTTCAGATCGACGATATACTCTTGTATACCATTACCTCTGCTGATGATTTTCAGTACTGGTTTGGCTATCTGCTATATGTGGATGGGTGTCTTTCGGTAAGTATGTATCATTATTTAAGACACTCTCAGCTATGGTTTGGCGCTTTATGTATTAATAATTTTTCTTTAAAATATATGTATTTTACTTATATTTTTTCCATGAGTCAGGTCTATGTATATTTCCCTTTGCAGTCTAAACAGTTTCAGTATAGGAATCATGTTTGGGAAGTTTATTTAAACTTTTTTTCTTACCTGGGGTTCAGTCTTTTTCTAATTTGACTTTCATTTTTTCGCGGGCAAATCTAGGCTCGCGAAGGTGCAAAATGCTGTTTTTTATTGTGTCATTCTTGTGACTTTGTAGACGCTAGTTGTTTTGGCACAAAATCGCGTTTGTTATGACGCGAGTTGTGTAATTTCCTGGTGTTTTGCACCAAATTTTTTTAGCTTCTTTTGCATATTGCGTCAGTCTTGGGGCCAAATGTTAGTTATTTTGCCCCTCTGTTGCTCGCTGTTTTCCTGAACATTGAAAGCTATTATGCCTGCTTTTGTTTTTCTCTACTGAAACTGTTACATTGTGGAAATTTAATGTTTTGCCTAATGTTTTTATTTTTCTGTTACATTTTGCGAGATGTCTCATTCTGATCCTGACTCTGTTACTGTAGAAACTATGATGCCCTGGAACACAATTGTTGTGGTTTCTTCAGCTCAATTATGTGGCATTTATTTATCTTGTTTTATGCTAGCAATGTTTCTACATGTACAATAACATTTACTGTTTTTTACATATTCAGTTCATGTACTTGATTTCATCTGCAAACATCACATGTTGTTGCTTATATCATAAAAGGTTATGAGATTTAATTTTGTTCTGACCGACAGCATATTTAAGTTTATTCTACTGAGGAAAGTTTCTTTGGCTCAAAGGATACTGTATCAGACAGTTTGTTAAAAATTCTCCTTATTTTCCTTTTGAACATTTTTTGTTATTTGTTAAGGAACATTTTCTGTTTATAGCTTTTAGGAGTCTAGTCCTAATAACTATGTTAATAATCCTTTTTAAATCTGGATTTTAACTTTTTGCTTTTGAGTTTTTTTCCTATTTAATATACTATCTGTATTATATTCTAGAGAATAGTTATTCTGATTTCCTCTTGGGACTGTACTACTATTTCTATGGAAATTGGTACTTGTTTTCAGGATTCTTTAGAATTTTAATATAACCTTAGTAGAGCATATTCACGTACTGTTTATCTTTATCTGTGGCTGACATTCTCTCATCCTTTGTTGAACAGTTAGCATAAGCAGTTTCAGATTAAGTATATAACTTTGTTTATTTACTTTAGATATATACATTTAATTATGTTTACTATATCTATTATTAGGATTTCAAATATATTTTATTATCTCTCTCTTGTTAGGATAATAATTTATTTGTTTTGTTTTTTTCTGCCCTACTTTTAGTCCGGTATTGTAGATCAGTTGGTGAATGTCCTGACTACAAACAAGGATCATAGATTCATTTCCTGGCAGGGTTATACAGCTCTTTGGCCTTTATTTGGGCAATAATTACTGTTTTTATCAGCTGCTAATTTGGTTAACTCCAAGTGTAAGCACTGAAGAAGCGTTTTTTTTTTTTTTGTATCCTCCTGGGAGAAAAAAACGCTTTATAATTATTAGTTATTAGACTGCATGAAGGTGCGGTTCTCAAACCAGTCCTTATGGTGGGGGGCAGATTAAATTGTTTTTGGATTAACTCAGTCCAAAGTCTATATTAATTTTAGGATTTGAATAGATTTTTAGAATGAGACCTTCTATGGGAAGAATCTTTCTTTCTCAGTACACTCTGTGAATTTTTTTCAGGAGTTATTATGCCAGTTCTTTTTGCAGGAACAGGATTGGGGTTGCTATTCAATTCTATTCTTTGTCCCTAAGAAGAAAGGTTTATTCAGTCCATTCTTGGATATGAAAACTTTTATATTGTTTTGTTAGAGTCTTAACTTTTAAGTTGGCGATTATAAGGACTATTATGCCTTTTTGTTAAGGTCATTTCATGTCCACTACATTTTTCAGGATGTTTATCTTCATATCTTAGCTCATTCAGACCACTTGTGGATTCTGAGTTTTTCTTTTAAGCTTTACCAATTTGTCGCTTTTCCATTTTGGTTTAGTGACAACTTTATGAATCTTTTCAAAGGTTCTTGATGCCCTTCTTTCTGTCTTCAGACAGTAGGGTATTGTGGTGCTTCTTTATTTGGATGGTATCTTGGTATTAGCATAAACTTTTCTTTTATTAAAGCCGGACATATAGCTCAGCATGCTAATGCACTGTGGCTGAGCTCTGTAGCAACCTGAGGGTTGCAGGTTCGATTCCC
Organism: Bombina bombina; assembly: GCF_027579735.1. Taxonomy (NCBI): domain Eukaryota; kingdom Metazoa; phylum Chordata; class Amphibia; order Anura; family Bombinatoridae; genus Bombina; species Bombina bombina. The sequence goes on along the minus strand of NC_069502.1, from coordinate 610,185,737 downwards.
GGCGAGGTCCATTTAGCCTTTCATCCTTTCCGAGGTTGATTAAATGAGCAGCGTCTTGAGTCCCTTACGGGTGATTAGAGGCTCTTTACAAGTACCCAATACATACATATGAAAGAGCAGTATTCAAATATATTGACTTTTCTTTTTGTGGAATCCCTCATGAATCAATTAAGTTTTGTTTCTTCAAGACATGGTTAGAGGATTTAATTTACCTAAAAGTTTTGTGATTCCTCAGACAAGGGTCACTTCATTTGGGGGTTTTAGATGGATTCTGTGTTCATGTTTTTGTCTTTATCAGACATACAGTAAGTCAATAGTAAGTGGCGTTAGCCTATCTAACTTACAGTCTAGAACATTTCTTTCAGTGGCTATATGCATGGAAGTTTTTGGTCTCATAACTGCAGCATCTGGCGTGGTTCCCTTTGCTCCTTTTTTCATCTGAGATCTCTTTTTGCTTTGCATACTGAATCAATGATACAGGGATGGTTTTTAGATATCACAGTTGATATTTTTAAATCCTAACACTACTCTCTCTGTTTTTGATGATTAGTCTATCATCATTTTATACAGGGGGCCTCCTTTTGTTCGTCCTACCTGGACTGTATTCTTAATGGATACAAGTCTTACAGGTTGGGGAGCTGTCTGAGGGTCTTTTGACAGCACACAGGGTTTGGAAACTTCAAGAGGCGAGGTTTCCAATCGATATTTTAGAACTCTGTGCTATTTTTTCAGAGCTCTTTCAGGCCTGGCCTCTTTTTAGGAGATAACTTTTAATTTTTTTATTTCAGACAGACAATTTCACAAATGTGGCATATGTCAATCAACAATAGGGACTCGTAGTTCCTTAGCAATTAAGAAGTATCTTGAATACATTCTTAGATGGAATTCCTCTCCTGTCTATTTTCTACAATTTTAGACATTTAAGAGGTGGATTATCTCAATTTCCCAGGTACCTTTTCAGGTTCAGGGTTCCTCAGGTGGAGATGGTGGATGCATTAGCAGTGTCTTGGTTTTGCAACCTGTCTACATCTTTCCGCCTCTGTTTTTCTTTTGCAAGATGTACCGAGTCCACGGATTCATCCTAACTTGTGGGATATTGTCCTTCCTGACAGGAAGTAGCAAAGAGAGCACCACAGCAGAGCTGTCTATATAGCTCCCCCCTTAACTCCACCCCCCATTCTCTTTGCTGGCTCTAAGCAGGAAGGGTAAAGAGAAGAGGTGTTAAACTGTTAGTTTTATTTTATCTTCAATCAAGTGTTTGTTATTTTTAAATGGTACCGGTGTTGTACTATTTACTCTCAGGCAGGACATAGATGAAGATTTCTGCCTGGAGGATGATGATCTTAGTATTTGTAACTAAGGTCCACTGCTGTTCCCACAGAAGCTGAGGAGTACAGGAAAACTTCAATGTGAGGAACGGTTTCTGGCTATACAGCAATGAGGTATGTTCAGTCATATTTTCTGCAGAGACTGTGTTAACTCAGAAAGGCTGACAGTTTCCCCATTAGGGGAAGGGTAAGCAGTAATCCTAGTGTTATTAGAGGTTTTTACTAGCTTGCATAAAGGGTTAATTTTTTTGTGGGTACTCAGTTTGTTATGTGAATTTGGGACAAACGTTTTTGTGTCTGGGAGTAACGTTTTCTGTTTTATGGGACATTTGCTTGAGGGTTCTTTGGGGTTGTTTATAACCCACATGGCTTTCAGGCAGGGTTTGTTTGTTTTGTGTAGGCCCCAGCAACATCAAGTGAGGTGGGCGGGGCCTACATTTACAAGCAGCAAGCAACTTCTCCTGAGGTCCTGAGAGTCTTCTGAGGGACTAATTGAAGCTTTAAACCCCATATTATTGCTTCCTAAGGACAGGTAGGGCCACAGCAGAGCTGTGGCAAGGTGCTTTAGGGGGTTTTAACTGGTTTTAGACACTTATCAATCAGTTTTTTTCATTTGGGGGTCTATTGCTTTTTTACTTGTGGTGCAATCCTTCTAAAGCTTAGTGGGTACACTGTTAAAATTTCAGAATTTTTGAAGCAATTTTAACCTGTTTTGCAGTTTGTGTATGCTTTTTTTTTCTCTTAAAGGTACAGTACCGTTTTTGCAAATTGTGTTTTTTTTCATTAAATAAAGTGTTTTACAAGCTTGCTTGCTTGCTTCATTACTAGCCTGTTAAACATGTCTGACACTGAGGAAACTCATTGTTCAATTTGTTTAGAAGCCATTGTGGAACCCCCTCTAAGAATGTGTCCCAATTGTACTGATATGTCTATAAATTGCAAACAGCATATTTTGACTTATAAGAATTTGGCATTAAATGATTCTCAGACAGAAGTAAATCAGGTTTCGCCATCTAGTTCTCCCCAAGTGTCACAACCAGTTACGCCCGCACAAGCGACGCCAAGTACTTCTAGTGCGTCTAATTCTTTCACCTTGCAATATATGGCTTCAGTTATGAATTCCACCCTCAGAGGTTTTATCTAAACTGCCAGGGTTGCAAGGGAAGCGCAGTAGCTTTGGGTTAAAAACAAATGCTGAGCCTTCTGACGCTTTAGTAGCCGTATCCGATATTCCCTCACAATGTTCTGAGGTAGGGATGAGGGATTTGCTGTCTGAGGGAGAGATTTCTGATTCAGGAAAGATGTTCAGATATGACGGCATTTAAATTTAAGCTAGAGCACCTCCGTTTATTGCTCAGGGAGGTTTTAGCTACTCTGGATGATTGTGACCCTATTGTTGATCCAGAGAAATTGTGTAAAATGGACAAATATTTAGAGGTTCCTGTTTACACTGATGTTTTTCCGGTCCCTAAGAGGATTTCGGACATTGTTACTAAGGAGTGGGATAGACCAGGTATTCCGTTCGCTCCCCCTCCTGTTTTTAAGAAAATTTTCCCCATTTCTGACACCATAAAGGACTCATGGCAGACGGTCCCTAAGGTGGAGGGAGCTATTTCTACTCTGGCTAAGCGTACAACTATACCTATTGAAGACAGTTGTGCTTTCATTGATCCTATGGATAAAAAGTTAGAGGGTCTCCTAAAGAAAATTTTTGTTCATCAGGGTTTTCTTCTTCAACCTATAGCGTGCATTGTTCCGGTAACCACTGCAGCTGCTTTTTGGCTTGAGGCTCTAGAAGAGGCTCTTCAGATGGAGACCCCACTAGATGATATTTTGGACAGAATTAAGGCCCTTAAGTTGGCTAATTCTTTTATTACAGACGCCGCTTTTCATCTTGCTAAGTTAGCGGCAAAGAATTCAGGTTTTGCCATTTTAGCGCAAAGAGCATTATGGCTTAAGTCCTGGTCAGCTGATGTGTCATCTAAATCTAAGCTTTTGACCATCCCTTTCAAAGGTAAGACCCTATTCGGGCCTGCACTGAAAGAGATCATTTCAGACATCACTGGAGGGAAGGGTCATTTGATAAGTCAAATAAGACAAGGACCAAACAAAATAATTTCCGTTCCTTTCGAAACTTCAAGGGTGGTCCCGCTTCCTCTTCCCCTGCTGCAAAGCAAGAGGGGAACTTTGCTCAATCCAAGCCAACCTGGAGACCTAACCAGGCTTGGAACAAGGGTAAACAGGCCAAAAAGCCTGCTGCTGCCACTAAGACAGCATGAAGGGGTAGCCCCCGATCCGGGACCGGATCAAGTAGGTTGCAGACTTTCTCTCTTTGCTCAGGCCTGGGCAAGAGACGTTCAGGACTCCTGGGCCGTAGAAATTGTAACCCAGGGATATCTCCTAGATTTCAAAGATTCTCCTCCAAGGGGGAGGTTCCATCTTTCTCAATTGTCTGTAAACCAGACAAAAAGAGAGGCGTTCTTTCGCTGTGTAGAAGACCTTTTTCCCATGGGAGGGATCTGCCCAGTTCCGAAAACAGAACAGAGGCAAGGTTTCTACTCCAATCTGTTTGTGGTTCCCAAAAAAGAGGGAACCTTCAGACCAATTCTTGATCTCAAGATCCTAAACCAATTCCTCAGAGTTCCATCCTTCAAGATGGAGACCATTCGGACTATTTTACCAATGATCCAGGAGGGTCAATATATGACTACCGTGAATCTAAAGGATGCGTATCTACACATTCCTATCCACAAAGATCATCACCAGTTCCTCAGGTTTGCCTTTCTGGACAGGCATTACCAGTTTGTGGCTCTTCCCTTCAGGTTGGCCACGGCGCCAAGAATCTTCACAAAGGTGCTAGGGTCCCTTCTGGCGGTCCTAAGGCCGAGGGGCATAGCAGTGGCGCTTTATGTAGACGACATCTTAATTCAAGCGTCGACTTTCCAACTTGCCAAGTCTCACACGGACTTAGTTTTGGCCTTTCTAAGATCTCATGGGTGGAAGGTGAACGTGAAAAAGAGTTCTCTTATTCCTCTCACAAGAGTTCCATTCCTGGGAACTCTGATAGATTCGGTGGACATGAAAATATTTCTGACGGAGGTCAGGAAATCAAAGATTTTAACCACCTGCCGAGCTCTTCATTCCATTCCTCGGCCGTCAGTGGCTCAGTGTATGGAGGTAATCGGACTTATGGTAGCGGCAATGGACATAGTTCTGTTTGCTCTCTTGCTTCTCAGACCACTGCAACTATGCATGCTCAAACAGTGGAATGGGGATTATGCAGATTTATCTCCTTAGATAAATCTGGATCAAGAGACCAGAGACTCTCTTCTTTGGTGGTTGTCACAGGATCACCTGTCCAGGGGAATGTGTTTCCGCAGGCCAGTGTGGGTTATTGTGACGATGGACGCCAGCCTATTGGGCTGGGGCGCAGTCTGGAATTCCCTGAAAGCACAGGGTTTGTGGACTCAGGAGGAGGCCCTCCTACCGATAAATATTCTGGAATTAAGAGCGATATTCAATGCTCTTCAGGCATGGCCTCAGCTGGCTTCGGCCGTATTCATCAGGTTTCAGTCGGACAACATCACGACTGTAGCTTATATCAATCATCAGGGGGGAACAAGGAGTTCCTTGGCGATGATAGAAGTTTCCAGGATAATCCGATGGGCAGAGACTCACTCTTGCCATCTATCAGCGATCTATATCCCAGGGGTGGAGAACTGGGAGGCAGATTTTCTAAGTTGTCAGACTTTTCATCCGGGGGAGTGGGAGCTCCATCCGGAGGTGTTTACTCAATTGGTTCATCAATGGGGCACACCAGAATTGGATCTGATGGCGTCTCGTCAGAACGCCAAACTTCCTTGTTATGGATCCAGGTCAAGGGATCCTCAGGCAGTACTGATAGATGCTCTAGCAGTACCCTGGTCGTTCAACCTGGCTTATGTGTTTCCACCATTCCCTCTCCTTCCGCGTCTGATTGCCAGAATCAAACAGGAGAGAGTTTCGGTGATTGTGGCCACGCAGGACTTGGTATGCAGACCTGGTGGACATGTCATCTCTGCCACCATGGACTCTGCCACTGAGACGGGACCTTTTGATTCAAGGTCCATTCAAGCATCCAAATCTAATTTCTCTGCAACTGACTGCTTGGAGATTGAACGCTTGATTTTATCAAAGCGGGGTTTCTCTGAGTCGGTCATAGATACCTTGATTCAGGCTCGAAAGCCTGTCACCAGGAAGATCTATCATAAGATATGGCGTAAATATCTTTTTTGGTGTGAATCCAAAGGCTACTAATGGAGTAAGATCAGGATTCCTAGGATTTTGTATTTTCTCCAAGAAGGATTGGAGAAAGGATTGTCCGCTAGTTCCTTAAAGGGACAGATATCTGCTTTGTCTATTCTGTTGCACAAGCGTCTGGCAGATGTCCCAGACGTTTGGGCTTTTTGTCAGGCTTTAGTTAGAATTAAGCCTGTGTTTAAACCTGTTGCTCTGCCATGGAGTCTCAATTTAGTTCTTAAAGTTCTTCAGGGGGTTCCGTTTAAACCCATGCATTCCATAGATATTAAGCTTCTATCTTGGAAAGTTCTGTTTCTAGTTGCTATCTCTTCAGCTCGAAGAGTTTCTGAACTATCTGCATTACAATGTGACTCGCCTTATCTTGTTTTCCATGCTGATAAGGTGGTTTTGCGTACCAAACCTGGGTTCCTCCCTAAGGTTGTTTCTAACAGGAATATCAATCAGGAAATTGTTGTTCCTTCTCTGTGTCCTAATCCTTCTTCTAAGAAGGACCGTCTGTTGCACAACTTGGACGTGGTTCGTGCCTTGAAGTTTTATTTGCAGGCAACCAAAGATTTTCGCCAATCATCTTCTTTGTTTGTTGTCTATGCTGGAAAGCGTAGAGGTCAAAAGGCTACGGCTACCTCTTTTTTTCCTTTTGGCTGAAAAGCATAATCCGTTTGGCTTATGAGACTGCTGGACAGCAGCCTCCTGAAAGAATTACAGCTCACTCCACTAGAGCTGTGGCTTCCACATGGGCTTTTAAAAATGATGCTTCTGTTGAACAGATTTGTAAGGCTGCGACTTGGTCTTCGCTTCATACCTTTTCCAAATTTGACAAATTTGATACTTTTGCTTCTTCGGAGGCTATTTTTGGGAGACAGGTTTTGCAAGCAGTGGTGCCTTCCATTTAGGTTCCTGTCTTGTCCCTCCCTTCATCCGTGTCCTAAAGCTTTGGTATTGGTATCCCACAAGTTAGGATGAATCCGTGGACTCGGTACATCTTGCAAAAAAAAGCAGAATTTATGCTTAGCTGATAAATTTCTTTCTTTTGCGATGTACCGAGTCCACGGCCCGCCCTGTCTATTCAAGACAGATAGTATTTTTTATGTAAACTTCAGTCACCTCTGCACCTTATAGTTTCTCCTTTTCTTCCTTTGCTTTCGGTCGAATGACTGGGGGTGGAGTTAAGGGGGGAGCTATATAGACCGCTCTGCTGTGGTGCTCTCTTTGCTACTTCCTGTCAGGAAGGACAATGTCCCACAAGTTAGGATGAATCCGTGGAAAGAAATTTATCAGGTAAGCATAAATTCTGTTTTTTCTTCCAAAGGTGATGTCCAAGATCATATTGGAACAGTGTTATGTGTTTCTGATAGCATCAGCATGGCCTCACAAGTTTGGTATGTGGATCTTGTTTGGATATTCAGTTGCCATCCTTGGCCGCTTTCTCTTTGGCCAGCCCTCTTTTTATGTTGCAGGCTTATAAGTCTGTTTCAAGGAACACGTTTTATTAGGTTTGGAAAACCTATATTTTATAGTGTTCTTCTCATAAATTCTCTTGGCATTCTTTTAGAATTCCTAGGATTTTACAGTTTTTCAGGATGGTTTGGATAAGTTTCTGCAAATTTTTTGCAGGGACAAATCTCTGTTCTTTCTGTTTTATTTTAAAGAAAGTTTGTTTAACCTTCCTGATATTCACTGTTTTGTTCAGGCTTTGGTTGGTATCAAGCCTGTTCATTTATTAATTTCTCCTTTTTGGATTCTAATTTTGGTTTAAAGATTTTGCAGGCTCTTTTCTTTTGAGCCTATATTTTCTTTGTAGATTATCTACTTTCTTGGAAAGTGTTGTTTCTTTTGACTATCTCGTCTGCTACAAGAGTTTCTGATTTATCAGCACTCTCTTGTAAGTCTCCTTATCTGTTCTTTTTTCTATCTGGATAAGTTGTTTTGTGGACTTCTTTTTTCCTAAGGTTGTGAATTTGAACAACATTTGTAGAGAAATTGTTGTTCCTTCTTTGTGTCCTAATCCTAAAGAATTCTTTGAGAGTTATTTACATCCTTTGGATGTGGTAAGAGCTTTATAATTCTATATCAAGGTTACTAGGATTTCAGAAGACCTCTAGTCTATTTGCTGTTTTTCTGGTTCCAGAAAAAAGATCAAGAAGCATCTGCCATTTCTTTGGCATCCTGATTAAAGCTTTTGTTTTTCAAAGCTTATTTGGAGGCAGAGCAGGCTCCGCCTCAGAGATTTGCAGCTCAGTCGCCATTTTTGGCTTTTTCAGAATTAAGCTTAGGTTGATCAAATTTGCAAATCAACAATTTGGTCTTCTTTGCATACTTTTATTGTTTTTACCATTTTGTTGTATTTGCTTCTTCTGAAGCAGTCTTTGGTAGAAAAAGTTCTTCAGGCAGCTGTTTCAGTTTGATTACACTGCTTTTGATTTAAAGTGAATGTCAATTTTGATACTAAAGTGCCCGGTTTTTAAAAAATCGATTAAAAACAGGGGCACTTTAATTCATCAAAATTTACATTTCACTCCTGTTGAGAAAAAAAAAAGTACCTTTTTAATCTTCACGGCAGCTCCAGCTCTTCCTGGGTCTAAAATGAGGAATCCGGCTTCCTCCAATCACAGCGTTGAATCAGACACAGATTCCCCGGGGGGAAGCCGTGATTGGAGGATGACCCATCCATCATTTCTGACATCAGAAATGGCTTGCGACTACCGGAGGAAGCTGGAGCTGCTGTGAAGATTAAAAGGTAAGGTTTTTTTTTTTCACAACAGGAGTGAAATATAAATTTTGATGAATTAAAGTGCCCCTGTTTTTAATCGAATTTTTAAAAACCAGGCACTTTAGCATCAAAATTGACATTCACTTTAAGTTTTTTGAGAAAAACTTAATTATTGTGTGGATTTTATTTCTCAGTGGAAATAGCTGTTATTTTATCCCCCTCTCTCAAGTGACTCTTCTGTGGTCTTCCACATCTTGGGTATTTCTATCCCATACGTCACTAGCTCATGGACTCTTGCCAATTACATGAAAGAATTCCTAATTTATTTAAGAACTTACCTGATAAATTAATTTCTTTCATATTGGCAAGATTCCATGAGGCCCACCCTTTTTATGGTGGTTATGATTTTTGTATAAAAGCACAATTATTTTTCCAGTTCCTCTCTTTGTATGCTTTTTTTTTAATGCTTATTTTATCACCCCATTATTCGTTAAACTGAATTGTGGGTGTGGTGAGGGGTGTATTTATAGACATTTTGAGGTTTGGGAAAATTTGCCCCCTCCTGGTAGGATTGTATATCCCATACGTCACTAGCTCATGCACTCTTGGCAATATGAAAGAAATTAATTTATCAGGTAAGTTCTTACATAAATTATGTTATCTTGTCTAATTGTGTTCACCACATGACTGTTCACTTGTTCTTGCAGATGAACAGCACCCGCCATCTTTGGAGCACAATGTTCAACTGCACAGTACCTTGTACTGACACCGTTCCAGTTATTGCAGTGTCTGCATTTATTATTTTCCTGCCTGTAGTTTTCTATCTCAGCAGTTTCCTCCATTCCGAGCAAAAGAAACGCAAACTCATTTTACGTAAGTACACATTGGATGAGCAAACATTTAATATGCAGCACTTTTACTGTCTGCAAATTTTGTTTGAGATTTTACACTTTTTTTTTTTTTTTTACATAAATGTATTTAAAAACTGTTTTTTTGTTCCTGAGCCATGAGTTTTAAAGGGACAATAAACATCTTGAGATCTTTAGATACAGTGTTTTGTTTAGTTAGGGGTAGTAAAACAAACTTGCAGTATTCTGTAATTATTTATTTTGCCTCCTTTTTGTGTAATTTAGTGTAGATTTGCTTATTCTCAGAGCTGTAAATGCACATTTCAGACTCCTCAAGGCTAACCCTGCTAATTATCTCTACCTAGTTGGCTTCAGCAAATAACTTAAACAACTTGGTTTATACTAATATAATGTCAGTGGCTAGCCGTGTCTTCTGTGATTTCTGTTGTCCGGCTAAAGAATAAAGACATCTTGTAATTACAAGTGTTTCTTTAAGTGGTCTTGGCATCCTTTGGATCTCCTGATATGATGATTTAATTTAGGTCTTTCACACCGATTCTCTGGGTATATTGCACGTCGAGTCTCGTGCCACATTCTGAGAAACACTAATATTTCTCCAATAAATACACTGTAATAAGTAAATATTTTATTTCTGGATGGATATTTAGTTTTTTCTTATAGCAAAAGTTGTATTTTCAGTGCAATTATATTTAGTACACATGTACATTCAGCAGGTTTGTTGGCTGCTAAAGGCTTTTTTTGGATCCGGATTTCTTCTTTTAAAAGTGCTACTCTCTCTAAGATCTGGATTTGCACAGATCTTAGTGTGTGGTACTTCCACATGAAGAAATCCAGCTCTGAAAAGAACTGAATGCCGCTAGTGGCTGCAACCTTAAGCATTCGGCTGCTAACTAAACTGCTGAATGCACATGCCTAATATTTTGGTCTTTTGATATAATTTTAGCAAAGAGACTCTTGGCATCATCTTAAAGGGACATTGTACTATAAAAACATGTCTAATTCAATATGTTCCCAATGGTCTATTTTATTTGCTAGAGTGTATTGAATTGTTTGAAAACCAATCATTTACCTTTATTTTGTCATTTTGAATAGTTGATTTTGCCATTAAAAATCTGAAGTAGGTGGTTGTGCCCAGCCATAAGTAGCATTTTAATACATACAGTAACTGTGTTTAGACATGTAAAGCATTAGCAGGTCTGCTTTACCTGGTGGGACAGTAAAAAGCCATTAACATGGTCTTGTTACAAATATATTGACATGAGATGCCTTTATTGGCAACAACAAAAAAAGATATATACTCTTTCAAATTAGTGGCCATTTATTAACTCATACACCATCCAGACATGAATTCCCTGTTTCTAAGAAGAGAATCACTTTCCAAAAAAGTCTCCAGTATTCCTCTAGAAATTAAGTAGCTGACGCAAAAATTGTCATTTTTACATTCCTACAACTGTCCTCTCCTCTCGCAGAAAAGTATCCTCTCTCAAATGTAGGCACACATGACCTCCCTTTATATGATCAATAGAAAAATATAGCATTTTTAATCCAACAGGCCTTTGCTTTAAATTAAAAAGAGGGATTGGGATGCTAATAGTGTAATATATAATGCCTTACATCAGTGGCGTATTAAGGTTTTGTGCTGCCCTAGGCACTCAAAATTCTGCTGCCCCCTATCCCCCTCCCCCTAAAAGGTTTTAGGCCTTTTTTAGCTGTGATTTTTTTTTTTTTGGTCAGGGAGTAAAGTGATTTTTTTTATGGCATTTTCAAATCAAATGTTCACACAGTCACAGATACACACAGAGATATTACACATACACACATATACACATATACACAAACACACCTATCGCTGCAATATACAAAAAACAAACACAGATTTCTTGAAACAATTCTTCCCCAAACACAATACTAAGTGCTGGTAGCCAACAGAACTAAAGTCAATAACTAGCTGAATAAAAGGAAGGTTCAGAGCTACCACTAAACTGTAAGCTCCATGGGCAGTCTCTTATGCCCCCTAGAATGTGAGCTCTTTGGGCAAAATCTCCCTTACATACCTGTATAATACTTCTAAAATAACTGTAAGCTTCTTACTAATATAGCCACAAAAAAGTGCTGCCCCCTCCTAATCTGCTTCCCTAGGCTGGTGCCTTGTTTGCCTTGGCCAATATACGCCCCTGCAGTTCCACCACTAGAAAAAGTAAAATCTCTTTCAATAATAAGTCACAGAGGAGATTTTTAAATGGGGCATCAGTGTAACTATCTCACATTCCTACCATTTAAAGGTTTACTAGACTTTCTTTCATAATATATATATTTCATAATATATATATATATATATATATATACACACACACACACACTTTATATACAATATAAAAAAAAAAATTTCGAAAAGGGAAGAAAACTGATTTTATTTTATTTTTTGCAGCAAATATATATAGAAAGCTCATTTAATCTGTCCATTATTCTTTTAAGAAATATGCATGTAAATTAACCCCAGTGACTTTATTTCACAGATGTTTTTTAGGTCATAGATAAACTAATAAACTTATGTTTTAGAATGCACAGAACTCACAAATCCACCATTGTTCAACTTCAAGAACTTTTATTGAACTAAAGAAAACCCATCCCTTTCACTGTAGTAGCTCATGCTTGTCCTAGTGTTAGAATATATGAACTGCAACAAATATAGAAAATAATTATATTATATATATATATATATATATATATTTATTTATTTTAATAGTGAGTACCCCAAAGTGGTACCAGAGCACAAATATTATTGATTTTAAATTTTCAATATAGTTGGAAAAATGTTAAACAATTCTATATCTAAGATCATGGCAGATATGCTTTGAATCAAAGAGCAAAAAAGGAAGCCAGAAATATGCTTCTGTTCGCAGGGATTTATTTTAAAGTTAAAGGGACAGAAACCCCCAAAATTTTCTTTCATGATTTGGATAGAACATGCAATTTCTTTCATGTAATTAGCAAGAGTCCATGAGCTAGTGACGTATGGGATATACATTCCTACCAGGAGGGGCAAAGTTTCCCAAACCTCAAAATGCCTATAAATACACCCCTCACCACACCCACAATTCAGTTTTTACAAACTTTGCCTCCGATGGAGGTGGTGAAGTAAGTTTGTGCTAGATTCTACGTTGATATGCGCTCCGCAGCAAGTTGGAGCCCGGTTTTCCTCTCAGCGTGCAGTGAATGTCAGAGGGATGTGAGGAGAGTATTGCCTATTTGAATGCAGTGATCTCCTTCTACGGGGTCTATTTCATAGGTTCTCTGTTATCGGTCGTAGAGATTCATCTCTTACCTCCCTTTTCAGATCGACGATATACTCTTATATATACCATTACCTCTGCTGATTCTCGTTTCAGTACTGGTTTGGCTTTCTACAACATGTAGATGAGTGTCCTGGGGTAAGTAAATCTTATTTTCTGTGACACTCTAAGCTATGGTTGGGCACTTTGTTTATAAAGTTCTAAATATATGTATTCAAACATTTATTTGCCTTGACTCAGAATGTTCAACTTTCCTTATTTTTCAGACAGTCAGTTTCATATTTGGGATAATGCATTTGAATTAATCATTTTTTCTTACCTTCAAAAATTTGACTCTTTTTTTTTTCCTGTGAGCTGTTAGGCTCGCGGGGGCTGAAAATGCTTCATTTTATTGCGTCATTCTTGGCGCGGACTTTTTTGGCGCAAAAATTCTTTTCTGTTTCCGGCGTCATACGTGTCGCCGGAAGTTGTGTCATTTTTTGATGTTATTTTGCGCCAAAAATGTCGGCGTTCCGGATGTGGCGTCATTTTTGGCGCCAAAAGCATTTAGGCGCCAAATAATGTGGGCGTCTTATTTGGCGCTAAAAAATAAGGGCGTCGCTTTTGTCTCCACATTATTTAAGTCTTATTTTTTCAGTGCTTCTGGTTGCTAGAAGCTTGTTCTTTGGCATTTTTTCCCATTCCTGAAACTGTCATTTAAGGAATTTGATCAATTTTGCTTTATATGTTGTTTTTTCTCTTACATATTGCAAGATGTCTCACGTTGCATCTGAGTCAGAAGATACTACAGGAAAATCGCTGTCTACTGCTGGAGCTACCAAGCTAAGTGTATCTGCTATAATTTTTGGTATCTGTTTCTCCAGCTGTTGTTTGTATTGCATGTCATGACAAACTTATTAATGCAGATAAAATTTCCTTTAGTACTGTTACATTACCTGTTGCTGTTCCGTCAACATCTAATTTTCAGAGTGTTCCTGATAAACATAAGAGATTTTATTTTTTAAATCCATTAAGAAGGCTATGTCTGTTATTTCTCCTTCTAGTTTACATAAAAGTCTTTTAAAACTTCTCTTTTTTCAGATGAATTTTTAAATGAACATCATCATTCTGATACTGATAATGGTTCTTCTGGTTCAGAGGTTTCTGTCTCAGTGGTTGATGCTGATAAATCTTTGTATTTGTTCAAGATGGAATTTATTCGTTCTTTATTTAAAGAAGTATTAATTGCATTAGAAATAGAGGATTCTGGTCCTCTTGATTCTAAATCGAAATGTTTAAATAAGGTTTTTAAATCTCCTGTAGTTATTCCAGAAGTGTTTAATCTCCCTGATGCTATTTCTGAAGTAATTTCCAGGGAATGGAATAATTTGGGTAATTCTTTTACTCCTTCTAAACGTTTAAGCAATTATATCCTGTGCCATCTGACAGATTAGAGTTTTTTTGGGACAAAATCCCTAAGGTTATGGGGCTGTCTCTACTCCTGCTAAATGTGCTACTATTCCTACGGCAGATAGTAATTCATTTAAGGATCCTTTAGATAGGAAAATTGAATCCTTCTAAGAAAAGCTTACTTATGTTCAGGTAATCTTCTTAGACTTGCTATATTTTTAGCGGATGTTGCTGCAGCTTCAACTTTTTGGTTAGAAGCTTTAGCGCAACAAGTAACAGATCATAATTTTATAGCATTATTATTATTCTATAACATGCTAATAATTTTATTGGTGATACCATCTTTTGATATCATTAGAGTTGATGTCAGGTATATGTCTCTAGCTATTTTAGCTAGAAAAGCTTTATGGATTAAACTTGGAATACTGATATGTCTTCTAAGTCAACTTTGCTTTCCCTTTCTTTCCAGGGTAATAAATTATTATTTCAACTGTTTCTGGAAGGAAGGGAACTTTTTTTCCAAAGGATAAAAAATCTAAGGTAAATTTAGGTCTAATAATCATTTCGTTCCTTTCCTCACAATAAGGAACTAAAGCCTGATCCTTCATTCTCAGGAGCGGTATCAGTTTGGAAACTATTTCCAGTTTGGAATATATCCAAGCCTTTTAGAAAACCTATAGCCAGCTCCTAAGTACCCATGAAGGTGCGGACCTTATTCCAGCTCAGCTGGTATGGGGCAGATTACGTTTTCTTCAAAGAAATTTTGATCAATTCCGTTCTCAATTTCTGGTTTCAGAACATTGTTTCAGAAAGGTACAGAATTGGCTTCAGTTAAGGCCTCCTGCTAAGAGATTTTTTTCTTTCCCATGTCCCAGTTAACACAGCAAAGGCTCAGCATTTCTGAAATGTGTTTCAGATCTAGAGTTGGCTGGAGTAATTATGCCAGTTCCAGTTCTGGAACAGGGGCTGGGGTTTTATTTTATCTCTTCATTGTACCAAAGAAGGTCAATTCCTTCAGACCAGTTCCGGATCTATCAATATTGAATCGTTATGTAAGGATACCAACATTCAAGATGGTTACTGTAGGACTGTCCTGCCTTTTGTTTAGCAAGAGCATTATATGTCTACAATAGATTTACAGGATGTGTATCTACATATTCCGATTCATCCAGATCACTTTTAGTGTCTGAGATTCTCTTTTTAGACAAGCATTACCAGTTTTGTGGCTCTACCGTTTGGCCTAGCCTCAGTTCCAAGAATTTTTTTCAAAGGTTCTCGGTGCCCTTCTTTCTGTAATCAGAGAACAGGGTTTTTTTGGTATTTCCTTATTGGACAATATCTGGGTACTTGCTCAGTCTTCTCATTTTCGAAGAATCTCATACGAATCGACTTGTGTTGTTTCTTCAAGTTCATGGTTGGAGGATCAATTTACCAATCAGTTCATTGATTCCTCAGACAAGTGTAACCTTTTTAGGTTTCTAGAATAGATTCAGTGTCTATGACTCTGTCCTTGTCAGACAAGAGAAGTTTAACATTGATATCAGCTTGTCAAAACCTTCAGTCACAATCATTCCCTTTGGTAGCCTTATGCATGGAAATTTTAGGTCTTAGGACTGCCGCATCAGATGCGATCTCCTTTGCTCGTTTTCACATGCGACCTCTTCAGCTCTGTATGCTGAACCAATGGTGCAGGGATTACTCAAAGATATCTCATTAATATCTTTAAACCGATTATACGACACTCTCTGACATGGTGGGCAGATCACCATCGTTTAGTTCAGGGGGCTTCTTTGTTCTTCCGACCTGGACTATAATCTCAACAGATGCAAGTCTTACAGGTTGGGGAGCTGTGTGGGGGTATCTGACGGCACAAGGGGTTTGGGAATCTCAGGAGGTGAGATTTCCGATCAATATTTTGGAACTCCGTGCAATTTCAGAGCTCTTCAGTCTTGGCCTCTTCTGAAGAGAGAGTTGTTCATTTGTTTTCAGACAGACAATGTCACAACTGTGGCATACATCAATCATCAAGGAGGGACTCACAGTCCTCTGGCTATGAAAGAAGTATCTCGAATTTTGGTTTGGGCGGAATCCAGCTCCTGTCTAATCTCTGCGGTTCATATCCCAGGTATGGACAATTGGAAAGCGGATTATCTCAGTCGCCAAACGTTGCACCTGGGCAAATGGTCTTCACCCAGAGGTATTTCCTCAGATTGTTCAAATGTGGGAACTCTCAGAAATAGATCTGATGGCTTCTCATCTAAACAAGAAACTTCCCTGGTATCTGTCCGGATCCAGGGATCCTCGGGCGGAGGCAGTGGATGCATTATCTCTTCCTTACAAGTGTCATCCTGCCTATATCTTTCCGCCTCTAGTTCTTCTTCCAAGGGTATTCTCTAATATTCTAAAGGAATGCTCGTTTGTCCTGCTGGTAGCTCCAGCATGGCCTCACAGCTTTTGGTATGCGGATCTTGTCCGGATGGCCTCTTGCCAGCTGTGGACTCTTCCGTTAAGACCAGTCTTTCTGTCTCAAGGTTCTTTTTTCCATCAGGATCTCAAAACCTTAATTTTAAGGTGTGGAGTTTGAACGCTTGATTCTTGGTCAAAGAGGTTTCTCTGACTCTGTGATTGATACTATGTGACAGGCTCGTAAATCTGTATCTAGAGAGATATATTATAGAGTCTGGAAGACTTATATTTCTTCAGGATAGTTTAGATAAAGGTTTGTCCGCAAGTTTCTTGAAAGACAAATCTCTGCTCTTTCTGTTCTTTTTCACAGAAGGATTGCTAATCTTCCTGATATTCATTGTTTTGTACAAGCTTTGGTTCGTATAAAACCTGTCATTAAGTCAATTTCTCCTCTTTGGAGTTTGAATTTGGTTCTGGGGGCTCTTCAAGCTTCTCCTTTTGAACCCATGCATTCTTTGGTCGTTATATTACTTTCTTGGAAAGTTTTGTTTCTTTTGGCCATCTCTTCTGCCAGAAGAGTCTCTGAATTATCTACTCTTTTTTGTGAGTCTCCTTTTCTGATTTTGCATCAGGATAAGGCGGTGCTGCGAACTTCTTTTGAATTTTTTACCTAAGGTTGTGAATTCTAACAACATTAGTAGAGAAATTGTGGTTCCTTCATTATGTCCTAATCCTATGAATTCTAAGGAGAAATCATTGCATTCTTTGGATGCTGTTAGAGCTTTGTAATATTATGTTGAAGCTACTAAGTCTTTCCGAAAGACTTCTAGTCTATTTGTCATCTTTTCCGGTTCTAGAAAAGACCAGAAAGCTTCTGCCATTTCTTTGGCATCTTGGTTGAAATCTTTATTTCATCATGCCTATGTTGAGTCGGGTAACACTCCGCCTCAAAGGATTACAGCTCATTCTACTAGGTCAGTTTCTACTTCCTGGGCGTTTAAGAATGAAGCTTCGGTTGATCAGATTTGCAAAACAGCAACTTGGTCCTCTTTGCATACTTTTACTAAATTCTACCATTTTGATGTGTTTTCTTCTTCTGAAGCAGTTTTTGGTAGAAACGTACTTCAGGCAGTGGTTTCAGTTTGAATCTTCTGCTTATGTTTTTTCATTAAAATTTTATTCTGGGTGTGGATTATTTTCAGCAGGAATTGGCTGTCTTTATTTTATCCCTCCCTCTCTAGTGACTCTTGTGTGGAAAGATCCACATCTTGGGTAATCATTATCCCATACGTCACTAGCTCATGGACTCTTGCTAATTACATGAAAGAAAACATAATTTATGTAAGAACTTACCTGATAAATTCATTTCTTTCATATTAGCAAGAGTCCATGAGGCCCGCCCTTTTTTGTGGTGGTTTTGATTTTTTTGTATAAAGCACAATTATTCCAATTCCTTATTTTATATGCTTTCGCACTTTTTTCTTATCACCCCACTTCTTGGCTATTCGTTAAACTGAATTGTGGGTGTGGTGAGGGGTGTATTTATAGGCATTTTAAGGTTTGGGAAACTTTGCCCCTCCTGGTAGGAATGTATATCCCATACGTCACTAGCTCATGGACTCTTGCTAATATGAAAGAAATGAATTTATCAGGTAAGTTCTTACATAAATTATGTTTTTAAACAACTTTCCAATTTACTTCCATGATCAAATTTGCTTCGTTCTCTTGTTATCCTTTGCTGAAGGTACAACATTGCATTACTGACAGCAAGATGAACACATCTAGTCAGCCAATCACAAAAGACAGAAGTGTGCAGGCACCAATTAGCAGCAGCTCCCGCTAGTGTAGGATATGTGGGTATTCTTTTTCAACAATGGATACCAAGAGAACAAAGTATGTTTAAAAATAGAAGTGAATTTAAAAGTGTCTTAAAATTACATGCCCTATCTGAATCATGCAAGTTTAATTTTGACTTTCCTATCCCTTTAAAAGCATTATGGCACTTACCTAGAATAATCCTAAGCATTTTGTTTTACTAAGTAAACCTTTTATATTAAAATCTCAAGGTGTTTGCTGTCTGTAAGAATATATAGAATATGTAAATATATATATATATATATATATATATATTGTATCTATGAAGCCAATGATGAACTAATATTGAACTGTTTTTTCTTAATTTTGTTATGACATCTGTTCTTTGTGGAGTTACATCCTTATCTAATTACTAAGGGGTAACCATGCAATTAAGAGCATTTTTACATTCCTGGTTATCTTCCTCACTAGTATGAATGTCTCCAGTCTTATGCAAAGGATCTTATGTCTGTTAAGTTGTATTAACTAACTTGTAAAGTGGGGCGTGTATGAAGACCCTCTGTGTCGTTACATGTATGTGATGTATAATATATAACCCAGCCCTGCTAAGAATAAACCAGAGCAGACTTCAATTCTATTGTGTGTGAATGTCTGATTCTTGCTCTCCAAGGTGGCCTTGTATGTGAAATACTCAATTCCAGTGATAAGTGTAGAATACTGATTGTTATTATGAAGATTATGAAGTGGTACCCTGGCACTTAGAGACCTTCTAACACTGTCCCTTTACGATTCCCTTGCCTCTATATTGTAAGTTCAATAAGTTAAAAATGTTATGAAGCAGTAATCTTACTTTTATTTTTATTTTTTTCAGCCAAACGTATAAAATCGAATGCTGCGATAAACATACAAGACAAAAGTAGCTGAACTTTTTACTTTGGACTAACGGTCTTACACTGAAATTATGGTATTTTGTCAGATGCCCCTGTTCCCTCCTGTATGAGGACCCTGCAGTCGGATGAAATAACGACTATTGACAACTTGTCCGATTCTGTTGTACATACTCACTTGTCTGCGTATGACTTGCTATTCATTTTTGCAGCAAATATAGAATTCCATATTTCCACACAGAGCACAGAACTGAAAAAGTTAGAAATCATTTTATTTTACTAATAATCTTCTGGAGGAATTCATTGAGTAATCCTTTTTTTTTTTTTTTTTTTTTTTTTTTTTAAACAATTTATTAGTTACAAAAGTATTAAGACATTTTTATTTTATTTTATAACTAGGTACACTGAATACATGTTGCACTGTAATGATCTATTAAAATAATAATATAAAACGCACACAATGTTTATTGAGACAAATGTGTATATTATTTTTGGGAGAAAAATGTGTTTTTATTAGATATATGTAGAATAATCCAAAGCATTTAGAGCCACAAGTAAAGTCCATGTAATGTAAAGCCCTGATTTGTATATATTCTGCCATTTTACCCCATAAATGTTAGGCATTGGAAGAAATGGTTCATTTTGACATAAAGGTTTTTGTCTTGTGTTTGTGATCTCATTGAGAAGGTGAATTGGAGGCTTTTGTTTTGACGTTCCTAGTGCTCCAGTTTAAACTCATTTGGATTAGATCAGCAGCCGTCTGCCATGTAGACTCTGAAAGCATTACCTTGATCTGGCGAATCATATGATTGAGAGCTGTTCAAAGCAATCTTTCATTTATGCTAATAAATAGCTAGTTTATACGTGCCAAGCTACAGAATGACAGCTTTCATACCGTAATCAGTGGCTTTTTGAGCACATTCAGACTAAGTAGGTCTGAAAGTCATTACTACAGGATATCCCAGTTAAGAGCTTTGCAAGTGAAGCTGCTTTCCTTTACTTTGCTGGGTTTGTTCCCAGATGCTTTTTTTTTATTATTCCAATTTGTGTATTCCAATTTTTTTTTTATTCAATAAGATCTGCAAAAGTATTATCGTTTTTACATTTGATATTCTGTTATTCAGCTAAGCAAAATTGTTTTGAAACATATCAAATTATTTAATATATAAAACTTTGTGAAATCCTCAATAAAAATGTTAAAATGTGTTCGAGCATGTGATTATTGCTCTGTTGGTTGTATATACATATGTGTTTAATCCTTTTGCAGGGATTAAACACATAGTTACATAATCTCCAGAACAGCAATGCACTACTGGGAGCTAGCTAAACACATCTGGTGAGCCAATGACAAGAAGTATATGTGTGTTGCTACCAATTACCAGATAGCTCCCAGTTATGCGTTGTTGCTTATTAGCCTACCTATGTATGCTGTTTACGAAAGAATACCAATAGGACAAAGTAAATTTGACAATAAAAGTAAATTGAAAAATCTCTTAAAATTGCACAATCTGTCTGAACCATGTACCTTTTAGTTTTGGACTTTTATATTCATTTAATGTTATTTCTGTGCAAGACACAGCTAGATTTTTTTCTATTAGATTTAGGTTTTTAAGTGTTTCAGAGACAATAAAAAAGCATGTATTTTTTGTCTCAGTCCCCTGTACAAATTAAATATAAATACATGACAGATGAGTTTAGGGTCCATTGTTTTGCTAGCGTGAATAACTGACCAGTTGTGTTGAGAAAACAACATTTAGGGAACAAATATATTATAATGTGTATATATTGTAGCATATTTGCACTGATTTGACTGTGAATCAACCCCATGAAGTGTTTTCAAATTAATGAGATATATTAGACATGGTCATTCAGATGCTTTGTTAGCATCCGAATGCAGAAGAAGGCGGTCACTTTTGGAATTCAGCTCTTTTTGAAGACAGATTCCTCCTGGTTTTCACAGATCTTAGTGTGTTGCAAACGCCCATCCCTAGTATCTCTCTTCTCTTTCTCCTCCTCTCCCTCCTCCTCTCTCTCTCTTTCTTCTCCCCCCTCCTCCTCTCTCTTCTCCCCCCTCCTTCTCTCTCTCTTTCTTCTCCCCCCTCCTCCTCTCTCTCTTTCTTCTCCCCCTCCTCCTCTCTCTTTCTTCTCCCCCCTCCTCCTCTCTCTTTCTTCTCCCCCCTCCTCCTCTATTTCTTCTCCTCCCTCCTCCTCTCTCTTTCTTCTCCTCCCTCCTCCTCTCTCTTTCTTCTCCCCCCTCCTCCTCTCTCTTTCTTCTCCCCCCTCCTCCTCTCTCTTTCTTCTCCCCCCTCCTCCTCTCTTTCTTCTCCCCCCCTCCTCCTCTCTTTCTTCTCCCCCCCTCCTCCTCTTTCTTTCTTCTCCCCCCTCCTCCTCTCTCTCTCTCTTCTCCCCCCTCCTCCTCTTTCTTCTCCCCCCTCCTCCTCTCTCTTTCTTCTCCCCCCCTCCTCCTCCTCTCTCTTTCTTCTCCCCCCTCCTCCTCTCCCTCTCTTCTCCCCCCTCCTCCTCTCTCTCTCTCTTCTCCCCCCTCCTCCTCTCTCTCTCTCTTCTCCCCCCTCCTCCTCTCTCTCTCTTCTCCCCTCTCCTCCTCTTTCTTTCTTCTCCCCTCTCCTCCTCTTTCTTTCTTCTCCCCTCTCCTCCTCTTTCTCTCTCTTCTCCCCCCTCCTCCTCTTTCTTTCTTCTCCCCCCTCCTCCTCTTTCTTTCTTCTCCCCCCTCCTCCTCTTTCTTTCTTCTCCCCCCTCCTCCTCTTTCTTTCTTTCTTTCTCTCTCTCTTTTTTCTTTCTTTCTCTCTTTTTCTCTCTTTCTCTTTTTCTCTCTCTCTTTCTTTCTCTCTTTTTCTTTCTTTCTTCTCTCTCTTTCTTTCTCTCTTGCCCCTTATAATAAATGCTTTTCAACTGAATCAGCATGCAAACTCTCTTAATTGAATACCCTTTAAACTGTTTTATAATTTTAGTACACTTTTTGATTCTAGTGAATTTAAAAAAAAAAAAATGTTGTACGATACCTATTTTGTAACAGAAGAGCAAAAGTGTAATAAAACATTTTCAATTCATGTTTTGTGACTTTGATGGTGGAAATCTCTGAATAAATTAACAAATACAATAAATAAAACGGGGATCCCATTTCAATATATTTGTCCAACATTGGTGTGTCCGGTCCACGGCTTCATCCTTACTTGTGGGATATTCTCTTCCCCTACAGGAAATGGCAAAGAGAGCACCCAGCAAGAGCTGTCCATATAGCTCCCCCTCTGGCTCCACCCCCCCAGTCATTCTCTTTGCCGCTCTGAACAAGTAGCATCTCCACGGGGATGGTAAAGAGTATGTGGTGTTAGTTGTAGTTTTTTATTCTTCTATCAAGAGTTTGTTATTTTAAAATAGTGCCGGTTTGTACTATTTACTCTAAAACAGAAAAGGATGAAGAGTTCTGTTTAAAGAGGAGTATGATTTTAGCAGCAGTAACTAAAATCAATTGCTGTTCCCACGCAGGACTGTTGAGCCCAGAGAACTTCAGTTGGGGGGAACAGTTTGCAGACTTTTCTGCTCAAGGTATGATCAGTCATATTTCTAACAAGACATGTTAATAGTAGAAGACTGTCAGTTTTCCCTTAAGGGGTAAGTAAGCCATTTTCTTAGACTCATAACAGATTAAGGCTTACAAATGGGCTATACACTGGTTGACACTATTGTGGGCTAAATCGATTGTTTTATTTCATATTTTAATGGCATTTAGAGTGTTTTGTGCACTTAAAAGCACTTTGGGAACGTTTTTTATCGCCTGGCATTGAGTTAGACGGCTATTTCAGTCAGGAAGGCCCCTTCACTCTGGTATGCAGAGGAAGGAGGCCCCGTTTTCGCGCATCAATTGCGCAGTTTACTTCCATGGCAGTGCATGCAGCTTCATGTGAGGGGTCCTGTGGCATACTAAAACGGACTCTGGAAGGTTTATTTCATTGCTGAATAACTCTCAGGGAAGGTAAAAAGCCGCAGCAAGGCTGTGGCTGTGATTGTAGTGTACTAAAATTGTCTAATTGAACAAATAGCTCCGGTTTGCTCATTTTAAGGGTTAAAGTCTTGAAACTTGGTGTGCAATACTTTCAGGTCATTAGGACTCTGGGGTAAAAATTTTGTAAAAATCGGACATTGTCTTTATTGTTTTTCAATATATCAGAAACAAAGTGTGCCTGTTTATTATTTAAAGGGACAGTAACGCTTTTCTTTAAAAACGCTTTTATTGCATTATTAGCCTGCCAAATTCTGTCTAACATGTCTATACCTTCAGATGGCTTATGTTCTGTGTGTATGAAAGCCAAGGTGGTTCCCCCAATTAATGTTTGTGCAAATTGTGTCATAGCGTCCAAACATAGCGTACTGCCACATTGAATAAGATTGCCCAAGATGATTCTTCTAATGAAGGTAGTGGGGATAGTTCCTCATCCTCTCCTTCTGTGTCAACACCAGTTTTGCCCGCGCAGACGATACCTAGTACATCTAGCGCGCCAATGCTTGTTACTATGCAACAGTTAACAGCAGTAATGGATAATTCTATAGCAAATCTGTTATCCAAACTGCCATCCTACCCTAGAAAGCGTGACAGCTCAGTTTTAAATACAGAAGATGAGCAGGTTGGCGCTGAGGACAATTTATCAGTTATACCCTCACATCAATCTGAATTGGCAGTGAGGGAGGGCCTGTCTGAGGGGGAAATTTCTGATTCAGGAAAAGTTTCTCAGCAGGCAGACACTGATGTCGTAAAATTTAAATTTATGTTAGAACATCTCCGCGCCCTGCTTCAGGAGGTCCTAACTACTCTTGATGACTGTGATTCTTTGGTAATTCCAGAGAAATTGTGCAAGATGGACAAATTCTTAGAGGTCCCAGTGCACGCTGATGCCTTTCCAATACCCAAGCGGGTGGCTGATATAGTGACTAAGGAGTGGGAAAAGCCAGGTATACCTTTTGTTCCACCTCCTATATTCAAGAAAATGTTGCCCATTGTTGACCCCAGAAGGGACGCATGGCAAACGGTTCCTAAGGTTGAGGGGGCAGTGTCAACGTTAGCTAAGCGCACAACTATTCCTATTGAGGACAGTTACGCTTTTAAAGATCCTATGGATAAAAAATTGGAAGGATTGCTAAAAAAGATATTTGTTCAGCAGGGTTTCCTGCTTCAACCAATCTCGTGCATTATTCCTGTCACCTCGGCAGCGTATTTTTGGTTCAAGGAACTAGAAAATTCGCTCCAAAAAGAGACTCCATATGATGAAGTCATGGACAGAATTCACGCACTAAAGTTGGCTAATTCCTTTATTTTGGATGCCGCTTTCCAATTGGCTAAGTTAGCGGCGAAAAATTCAGGGTTTGCAATAGTGGCGCGCAGAGCGCTTTGGCTAAAATCCTGGTCGACCCTTTTCGGGCCGGAATTGAAAGAGATTATTTCAGACATTACTAGTGGAAAGGGACATGCCCTCCCACAGGATAGGCCTTTCAAGACTAAGAACAAATCTAATTTTCGTTCCTTTCGCAATTTCAGGAACGGACCGAATCCTAACTCTGCGGCCTCCAGACAAGAAGGCAACTCTTCCCAGCCTAAGCCAGCATGGAAACCATTGCAAGGCTGGAACAAGGGTAAATAGGCCAAGAAGCCTGCTGCTGCTACCAAGACAGCATGAAGGAGTAGCCCCCGATCCGGGACCGGATCTAGTAGGGGGCAGACTTTCTCTCTTCGCTCAGGCTTGGGCAAGAGACGTTCAGGATCCCTGGGCACTAGAAATAGTCTCTCAGGGGTATCTTCTAGAGTTCAAGGAACTTCCTCCAAGGGGAAGGTTCCACATGTCTCACTTATCTTCAGACCAGATAAAGAGACAGGCATTCTTACATTGCGTAGGAGACCTTTTAAAAATGGGAGTGATGAACCCAGTTCCAACAGCGGAACAAGGTCTGGGTTTTTACTCCAACCTGTTTGTAGTTCCCAAAAAAGAGGGAACTTTCAGGCCAATTCTGGATCTAAAAATTCTAAACAAATTCCTCAGAGTTCCATCATTCAAAATGGAAACCATTCGGACAATTTTACCAACAATCCAGGAGGGTCAATATATGATTACTGTGGACTTAAAGGATGCGTACCTGCATATTCCTATCCACAAAGATCATCATCAGTTCCTGAGGTTCGCCTTCATGGACAAACATTACCAGTTCGTGGCTCTTCTGTTCGGTTTAGCCACTGCTCCCAGAATCTTCACAAAGGTGCTAGGGTCCCTTCTAGCGGTTCTACGACCGAGGGGCATTGCTGTAGCACCTTACCTAGACGACATTCTAATCCAAGCGTCGTCTCTTTCCAAAGCAAAGGCTCATACAGACATTGTTCTAGCCTTTCTCAGATCTCACGGGTGGAAGGTGAACGTAGAAAAGAGTTCCCTGTCTCCGTCAACAAGAGTTCCCTTTTTGGGAACAATAATAGATTCTTTAGAAATGAAGATCTTCCTGACAGAGGTCAGAAAGTCAAAGCTTCTAAACGCTTGTCAAGTTCTTCACTCTATTCTTCAGCCTTCCATAGCTCAGTGCATGGAAGTAGTAGGATTGATGGTTGCAGCAATGGACATAGTTCCTTTTGCTCGAATTCATCTAAGACCATTACAACTGTGCATGCTCAATCAGTGGAATGGGGACTATGCAGACTTGTCTCCCCAGATTCAAGTAGACCAGGTAACCAGGGATTCTCTCCGCTGGTGGTTGTCTCACGATCACCTGTCTCAGGGAATGAGTTTCCACAGACCAGAATGGGTCATTGTCACGACCGACGCCAGTCTCTTAGGCTGGGGTGCGGTCTGGGATTGTCTGAAAGCTCAAGGTCTATGGTCTCGAGAAGAGTCTCTTCTTCCGATAAACATTTTAGAACTGAGAGCGATATTCAATGCGCTCCTGGCGTGGCCTCACCTAGCAAAGGCCAAATTCATAAGGTTTCAGTCGGACAACATGACGACTGTAGCGTACATCAATCATCAGGGGGGAACAAAGAGTTCCTTAGCGATGAGAGAGGTATCCAAGATCATCAAATGGGCGGAGGATCACTCCTGCCACCTATCTGCAATTGACATCCCAGGAGTGGACAACTGGGAGGCGGATTATTTGAGTCGTCAGACTTTTCATCCGGGGGAGTGGGAACTCCACCCGGAGGTTTTTGCCCAGTTAACTCAACTATGGGGCATTCCAGATATGGATCTGATGGCGTCTCGCCAGAACGCAAAGGTTCTTCGATACGGGTCCAGATCCAGGGATCCCAAGGCGACACTGCTGGATGCATTAGTGGCGCCTTGGTCGTTCAACCTAGCTTATGTATTCCCACCGTTCCCGCTCCTTCCCAGGCTTGTAGCCAGGATCAAACAGGAGCAGGCCTCTGTGATTCTAATAGCCCCTGCGTGGCCATGCAGGACTTGGTATGCAGACCTGGTGAATATGTCATCGGCTCCACCATGGAAGCTACCTTTGAGGCAGTATCTTCTAGTACAAGGTCAGTTCGAACATCCAAATCTAGTCTCTCTCCAACTGACTGCTTGGAAATTGAACGCTTGATTCTATCTAAGCATGGGTTTTCAGATACAGTCATAGATACTCTGGTTCAAGCCAGAAAACCTGTAACTAGGAAGATTTACCATAAGATATGGCAAAAATATATCCGTTGGTGTGAATCCAAGGGATTCCCTTGGAGTAAAATTAAAATTCCTAGGATACTTTCCTTTCTCCAAGAAGGTCTGGATAAAGGTTTGTCAGAGCAGATATCTGTCCTTTTAAGGAACTAGCTGTCTGTTTTGTTACACAAACGTCTGGCAGCAGTGCCAGATGTACAGGCGTTAGTTAGAATCAAGCCTGTTTACAGACCCATGACTCCTCCTTGGAGTCTAAAGTTAGTTCTTTCAGTTCTTCAGGGGGTTCCGTTTGAACCCATGCATTCCATAGATATTAAGTTACTATCTTGGAAAGTTTTGTTTTTGGTTGCTATTTCTTCTGCTAGAAGAGTTTCTGAATTATCTGCTTTGCAGTGTACTTCTCCCTATCTGGTATTCCATACAGATAAGGTAGTTTTACGTACCAAGCCTGGTTTTCTTCCAAAGGTCGTTTCCAACAGGAATATTAACCAGGAAATTGTTGTTCCTTCTCTGTTCCGAATCCAGTTTCAAAGAAGGAACGATTGTTACACAATCTAGATGTGGTCCGTGCTTTAAAGTTCTATTTAGAAGCAAAAAAAGGATTTCAGACAGACATCATCTTTGTTTGTTGTGTATTCTGGTAAGAGGAGAGGGCAGAAAGCTACTGCTACCTCTTTCTTTTTGGCTGAAAAGCATCATCCAATTGGCTTATGAGACTGCCGGACGGCAGCCTCCTGAACGAATTACAGCTCATTCTACTAGAGCTGTGGCTTCCACATGGGCTTTCAAAAACGAGGCTTCTGTTGATCAGA
The DNA here is from genome assembly GCF_027579735.1 of Bombina bombina. Taxonomy (NCBI): domain Eukaryota; kingdom Metazoa; phylum Chordata; class Amphibia; order Anura; family Bombinatoridae; genus Bombina; species Bombina bombina. The sequence goes on along the minus strand of NC_069502.1, from coordinate 610,158,268 downwards.
TCTGTAAGGCAGCGACTTGGTCTTCTCTGCATACTTTTGCCAAATTTTACAAATTCGATACTTATGCTTCTTCGGAGGCTGTTTTTGGGAGAAAGGTTTTGCAAGCCGTGGTGCCTTTCGTTTAGGTAACCTGGTTTGCTCCCTCCCTTCATCCGTGTCCTAAAGCTTTGGTATTGGTTCCCACAAGTAAGGATGAAGCCGTGGACCGGACACACCAATGTTGGAGAAAACAGAATTTATGTTTACCTGATAAATTTCTTTCTCCAACGGTGTGTCCGGTCCACGGCCCGCCCTGGTTTTTAATCAGGTTTGAAAAATTTCTTTCTTTATACACTACAGTCACCACGGCACCCTATAGTTTCTCCTTTTTCTCCTAACCGTCGGTCGAATGACTGGGGGGCGGAGCCAGAGGGGGAGCTATATGGACAGCTCTTGCTGGGTGCTCTCTTTGCATTTCCTGTAGGGGAAGAGAATATCCCACAAGTAAGGATGAAGCCGTGGACTGGACACACCGTTGGAGAAAGAAATTTATCAGGTAAACATAAATTCTGTTTTTAACCTTTTCATGACAATAAGTGGGCTCTTGGTAACAAACCTATGTTTACCAATCTCTGCACTAAGAAGATGTCATTTGTTCGTTTCATGCAAGCAATAGTATAATAAGAAAATGATCTGTGTTTAAACCCTACAAAGGGGGTTAAATACCTAAACCCGCAATGCACTACTGGATCTTAGCTGAACATAGCTGGTTAGCCTATAGCAAGAGTCTTGTTTGCATAGCCACCAATTTGAGCACAATGCGAAAGTGACTTCGCGTTCACATTGCAGGAAAGCTTTGCGCTCACAAGAACCCACTTCCATAGGCTTCAATGGAGCCTTGTTTTCATGCAAAGGGGGGTAAGTCGCGCAGCAAAATTTAAATATTTATGAATATATACATATATAGTTTACAGGTGTGTGTGTATAGAAATTTTAACACATATATATATATATATATATATGTAACAGAAAGGTATGTGTGTGTGTGTGTGTGTATATATATATATATATATATATATATATATATATATATATGTGTGTGTGTATATATATATATATATGTGTGTGTGTGTATATATATATATATATATATGTGTGTGTGTGTGTGTGTATATATATATATATATATATATATATATGTGTGTGTGTGTATATATATATATATATATATGTGTGTGTGTGTATATATATATATATATATGTGTGTGTGTGTGTATATATATATATATATATATATATATATCTGTATGTGTATATATATATATATATATCTGTGTGTGTGTATATATATATATATATATATATATATATATATATATATATATATATATATATATATATATGTGTGTGTGTGTGTGTATATATATATATATATATATATATATATATATTTCATGTAATTAGCAAGAGTCCATGAGCTAGTGACGTATGGGATATACATTCCTACCAGGAGGGGCAAAGTTTCTCAAACCTCAAAATGCCTATAAATACACCCCTCACCACACCCACAAATCAGTTTTACAAACTTTGCCTCCTATGGAGGTGGTGAAGTAAGTTTGTGCTAGATTCTACGTTGATATGCGCTCCGCAGCAGGTTGGAGCCCGGTTTTCCTCTCAGCGTGCAGTGAATGTCAGAGGGATGTGAGGAGAGTATTGCCTATTTGAATTCAATGATCTCCTTCTACGGGGTCTATTTCATAGGTTCTCTGTTATCGGTCGTAGAGATTCATCTCTTACCTCCCTTTTCAGATCGACGATATACTCTTATATATACCATTACCTCTGCTGATTCTTGTTTTAGTACTGGTTTGGCTTTCTACTACATGTAGATGAGTGTCCTGGGGTAAGTAAGTCTTATTTTCTGTGACACTCTAAGCTATGGTTGGGCACTTTTATATAAAGTTCTAAATATATGTGTCTAAACATTTATTTGCCTTGACTCAGGATGTTCAAACATTCCTTATTTCAGACAGTCAGTTTCATATTTGGGATAATGCATATGAATAAATCAATTTTTTTCTTACCTTAAAATTTGACTTTTTTCCCTGTGGGCTGTTAGGCTCGCGGGGGCTGAAAATGCTTCATTTTATTGCGTCATTCTTGGCGCAGACTTTTTTGGCGCAAATTTTTTTTTCTGTTTCCGGCTTCATACGTGTCGCCGGAAGTTGCGTCATTTTTGAAGTTTTTTTGCGCCAAAAGTGTCGGCGTTCCGGATGTGGCGTCATTTTTGGCGCCAAAAGCATTTAGGCGCCAAATAATGTGGGCGTCTTTTTTGGCGCTAAAAAATATGGGCGTCACTATTGTCTCCACATTATTTAAGTCTCATTATTTATTGCTTCTGGTTGCTAGAAGCTTGTTCACTGGCATTTTTTCCCATTCCTGAAACTGTCATTTAAGGAATTTGATCAATTTTGCTTTATATGTTTTTTCTATTACATATTGCAAGATGTCCCAGATTGACCCTGAGTCAGAAGATACTTCTGGAAAAACGCTGCCTGGTGCTGGATCTACCAAAGTTAAGTGTATCTGCTGTAAACTTGTGGTATCTGTTCCTCCAGCTGTTGTTTGTAATGAATGTCATGACAATCTTGTTAATGCAGATAATATTTCCTTTAGTAATGTTACATTACCTGTTGCTGTTCAGTCAACATCTAATACTCAGAGTGTTCCTGTTAACATAAGAGATTTTGTTTCTAAATCCATTAAGAAGGCTATGTCTGTTATTCCTCCTTCTAGTAAACGTAAAAGGTCTTTTAAAACTTCTCATTTTTCAGATTAATTTTTAAATGAACATCATCATTCTGATTCTGATAATGGTTCCTCTGGTTCAGAGGATTCTGTCTCAGTGGTTGATGCTGATAAATCTTCATATTTATTCAAAATGGAATTTATTCGTTCTTTACTTAAAGAAGTCTTAATTGCATTAGAAATAGAGGATTCTGGTCCTCCTTGATACTAAATCTAAACGTTTAAATAAGGTTTTTAAATCTCCTGTAGTTATTCCAGAAGTTTTTCCTGTCCCTGATGCTATTTCTGAAGTAATCTCCAGGGAATGGAATAATTTGGGTAATTCATTTACTCCTTCTAAACGTTTTAAGCAATTATATCCTGTACCACCTGACAGATTAGAGATTTGGGACAAAATCCCTAAAGTTGATGGGGCTATCTCTACTCTTGCTAAACGTACTACTATTCCTACGGCAGATAGTACTTCCTTTAAGGATCCTTTAGATAGGAAGATTGAATCTTTTCTAAGAAAAGCTTACTTATGTTCAGGTAATCTTCTTAGACCTGCTATATCTTTAGCGGATGTTGCTGCAGCTTCAACTTTTTGGTTAGAAGCTTTAGCGCAACAAGTAACAGATCATAATTCTCATAGCATTGTTAATCTTCTTCAACATGCTAATAACTTTATTTGTGATGCCATCTTTGATATCATTAGAGTTGATGTCAGGTATATGTCTCTAGCTATTTTAGCTAGAAGAGCTTTATGGCTTAAAACGTGGAATGCTGATATGTCTTCTAAGTCAACTTTGCTTTCCCTTTCTTTCCAGGGTAATAAATTATTTGGTTCTCAGTTGGATTCTATTATCTCAACTGTTACTGGAGGGAAAGGAACTTTTTTACCACAGGATAAAAAATCTAAAGGTAAATTTAGGTCTAATAATCGTTTTCGTTCCTTTCGTCACAATAAGGAACAAAAGCCTGATCCTTCACCCACAGGAGCGGTATCAGTTTGGAAACCATCTCCAGTCTGGAATAAATCCAAGCCTTTTAGAAAACCAAAGCCAGCTCCCAAGTCCACATGAAGGTGCGGCCCTCATTCCAGCCCAGCTAGTAGGGGGCAGATTACGATTTTTCAAAGAAATTTGGATCAATTCAATTCACAATCTTTGGATTCAGAACATTGTTTCAGAAGGGTACAGAATTGGCTTCAAGATAAGGCCTCCTGCAAAGAGATTTTTTCTTTCCCGTGTCCCAGTAAATCCAGCGAAAGCTCAAGCATTTCTGAAATGTGTTTCAGATCTAGAGTTGGCTGGAGTAATTATGCCAGTTCCAGTTCTGGAACAGGGGCTGGGGTTTTATTCAAATCTCTTCATTGTACCAAAGAAGGAGAATTCTTTCAGACCAGTTCTGGATCTAAAAATATTGAATCGTTATGTAAGGAAACCAACATTCAAAATGGTAACTATAAGGACTATCCTGCCTTTTGTTCAGCAAGGGCATTATATGTCCACAATAGATTTACAGGATGCATATCTGCATATTCCGATTCATCCAGATCACTATCAGTTTCTGAGATTCTCTTTCCTAGACAAGCATTACCAGTTTGTGGCTCTGCCGTTTGGCCTAGCAACAGCTCCAAGAATTTTTACAAAGGTTCTCGGTGCCCTTCTGTCTGTAATCAGAGAACAGGGTATTGTGGTATTTCCTTATTTGGACGATATCTTGGTACTTGCTCAGTCTTCACATTTAGCAGAATCTCATACGAATCGACTTGTGTTGTTTCTTCAAGATCATGGTTGGAGGATCAATTTACCGAAAAGTTCATTGATTCCTCAGACAAGGGTAACCTTTTTAGGTTTCCAGATAGATTCAGTGTCTATGACTCTTTCTCTGACAGACAGGAGACGTCTAAAATTGATCTCAGCTTGTCGAAACCTTCAATCACAATCATTCCCTTCGGTAGCCTTATGCATGGAAATTCTAGGTCTTATGACTGCTGCATCGGACGCGATCCCCTTTGCTCGTTTTCACATGCAAGCTCTTCAGCTCTGTATGCTGAACCAGTGGTGCAGGGATTACACAAAGATATCTCAATTAATATCTTTAAAACCGATTGTACGACACTCTCTGACGTGGTGGACAGATCACCATCGTTTAGTTCAGGGGGCTTCTTTTGTTCTTCCGACCTGGACTGTAATTTCAACAGATGCAAGTCTGACAGGTTGGGGAGCTGTTTGGGGGTCTCTGACAGCTCAAGGGGTTTGGGAATCTCAGGAGGTGAGATTACCAATCAATTTTTTGGAACTCCGTGCAATTTTCAGAGCTCTTCAGTCATGGCCTCTTCTAAAGAGAGAATCGTTCATTTGTTTTCAGACAGACAATGTCACAACTGTGGCATACATCAATCATCAAGGAGGGACTCACAGTCCTCTGGCTATGAAAGAAGTATCTCGAATACTGGTATGGGCGGAATCCAGCTCCTGTCTAGTTTCTGCGGTTCATATCCCAGGTATAGACAATTGGGAAGCGGATTATCTCAGTCGCCAAACGTTACATCCGGGCGAATGGTCTCTTCACCCAGAGGTATTTCTTCAGATTGTTCAAATGTGGGGACTTCCAGAAATAGATCTGATGGCTTCTCATCTAAACAAGAAACTTCCCAGGTATCTGTCCAGATCCAGGGATCCTCAGGCGGAAGCAGTGGATGCATTGTCACTTCCTTGGAAGTATCATCCTGCCTATCTCTTTCCGCATCTAGTTCTTCTTCCAAGAGTAATCTCCAAGATTCTGAAGGAATGCTCGTTTGTTCTGCTGGTGGCTCCAGCATGGCCTCACAGGTTTTGGTATGCGGATCTTGTCCGGATGGCCTCTTGCCAACCGTGGACTCTTCCGTTAAGACCAGACCTTCTGTTGCAAGGTCCTTTTTTCCATCAGGATCTCAAATCCTTAAATTTAAAGGTATGGAGATTGAACGCTTGATTCTTAGTCAAAGAGGTTTCTCTGACTCTGTGATTAATACTATGTTACAGGCTTGTAAATCTGTATCTAGAAAGATATATTATAGAGTCTGGAAGACTTACATTTCTTGGTGTCTTTCTCATCATTTTTCCTGGCATTCTTTTAGAATTCCGAGAATTTTACAGTTTCTTCAGGATGGTTTAGATAAAGGTTTGTCTGCAAGTTCCTTGAAAGGACAAATCTCTGCTCTTTCTGTTCTTTTTCACAGAAAGATTGCTAATCTTCCTGATATTCATTGTTTTGTACAAGCTTTGGTTCGTATAAAACCTGTCATTAAGTCAATCTCTCCTCCTTGGAGTTTGAATTTGGTTCTGGGAGCTCTTCAATCTCCTCCGTTTGAACCATTAATTGGACATTAAATTACTTTCTTGGAAAGTTTTGTTTCTTTTGGCCATCTCTTCTGCTAGAAGAGTTTCTGAATTATCTGCTCTTTCTTGTGAGTCTCCTTTTCTGATTTTTCATCAGGATAAGGCGGTGTTGCGAACTTCTTTTTAATTTTTACCTAAGGTTGTGAATTCTAACAACATTAGTAGAAAAATTGTGGTTCCTTCATTGTGTCCTAATCCTAAGAATTCTAAGGAGAAATCATTGCATTCTTTGGATGTAGTTAGAGCTTTGAAATATTATGTTGAAGCTACTAAGAATTTCCGAAAGACTTCTAGTCTATTTGTTATCTTTTCCGGTTCTAGGAAAGGTCAGAAGGCCTCTGCCATTTCTTTGGTATCTTGGTTAAAATCTTTAATTCATCATGCTTATGTTGAGTCGGGTAAAACTCCGCCTCAAAGGATTACAGCTCATTCTACTAGGTCAGTTTCTACTTCCTGGGCATTTAGGAATGAAGCTTCGGTTGATCAGATTTGCAAAGCAGCAACTTGGTCTTCTTTGCATACTTTTACTAAATTCTACCATTTTGATGTGTTTTCTTCTTCTGAAGCAGTTTTTGGTAGAAAAGTACTTCAGGCAGCTGTTTCAGTTTGATTCTTCTGCTTATAATTTCAGTTTTTTTCATTATAAGATTTAAACTTTATTTTGGGTGTGGATTATTGTATGGTGTATAATCCCACGGGGGGGTGTCAGCGCAGGCCAAAGCCTGGGGCCTAGTGTACCACCTGAGGCATATGTAGATTATCTGATAAGGGCCCTTAGAATGACTCAGACCACGCAGCATTATGATCGAAAGCCAATTCTGTTTATTTCACAGTGTAAGCCTTTCTTATAGTAACATACAGGGTTAAGGGAATGACACGTTAGGACCACGTCATCTCGTACCATATTTCATGAACAAAAGAAGCTTACAAAAATACATGAGAAAAAGAGGAGTATGAAGGAGTGTTTCTTATGACAGTAGCAAAAATATATCTGTGTGCATATTTTAGCCTAAAGCAAGGTCGTTTTGCCATCTTACCTAGATAACAGACTTCCAGGCACCTTGCCAGGAACCTTCTACAAGGCCAGTAATAATAATACAATTTTACTAACATCAGCATATTTCTAATATATAATAACTGCTATAATAAAGTCTAATTATTACAAGATGGCTGCGAGGAACAAGATGGCTGCCATCAGGTTCATATTACCCCTAACATACCATCCTTTTATTCTAACAGAATAACATAAAAAATAGACAGGCATAGAAAATTAGTAAAGCCTTATATTATGGTAACAGAACTCTGTAAGAATACTAAAGAGAAAAAATATTCGCATGTCGTGATATACTTTTATAGGCTAATTGTCACTGCATATAGGTACAGCCCCTCCAATGCCTTCCATCTAACTTCCAGCCTTCCCAAAACTACTGGTCTACCAGCACAGAGACCCAACCAGCCCCCATCTACCCCCAAACAACGCTGCATCGTCTATCTCTCCACCTGCATTGCTAGCACCCCCCCAATATGTCCAACAGTTCCTTTTCCACAGTAAAGCATGACATAGCAACAGCACAACTGTCTCTAGGTGGCCTCTGAATACTTTAAGAACAGTCTTTGTCCATTTGAGAGCGCTGCACCTTGACACTTTGCTATAATACAGTTCTCCAACAGTTCATTTGCAGTAGGGGTGCTTATCCACGGTTCTTCCGCAGGGAGATACTGGAAATCTGATGGTTTGTTCATGGGGTAGACAAGGCAACCAGTGGATACCCATGGCAAGCAGACACTCGAGTCACAGGGAGTCTAGGAAGCAAACAGAAACAGTACAGGATGAGTACACACCGCAATACAATCACAATTATGTCCAAATAAAACGTCACTTTCATCCTATGTCATTTAAAATCAAACAAAACATTGTTGATATATAATACAACCTAAATACATTGACATTTCTCAGAGAATAATTTACAACTTCTCTATACACTTTTAAATGATACTTCATGAATACTACGCAAGTGAAAACCTGTCAGACTTCCTCAAGGGCCTGAATGTTTATGCTAAAACTTATGCTAAGGCCTGCCCTGTAGTAAGAATGGAAAAAAGAAAACAGTCAATGAAAATAAATGAATTTCTTTACAATATCACTTTGAACTTCTAAAAAATAAAAGAACCTTGTGTTGCTTTATTCTGGATGGCTGCTATCTATAATGCTTATAATTCTCCAACCTAAATTCTCTCACACTCCTATATGAGGAAAGCATACAAACAGAACATCATTTAAAACTACAAGCTCTTTTAAAGGTAAACACATCTTTATGGTAAGAATTACTCTCTTTGACAAACATCAGGAATGACCAAATTCACTTTGCAGATACCATACTAATTAAAAAAAGGGAAAAAATACCTTTGCTTACATAAACTATAATTATGCTATTCCCTGAAACATTTCTCTGTATATTTACTATAAACTTCTAGCTTAGACGTGTCCTCCTTATGTTCTAAAGGGTGAAGGGTCTAAAATATTATGCTATGTTGCAGCATTTTCCTTGAACATATTTTCTTATACTCAGTGGGCCATTCAATAGGGTACAATACTGCAAAGTTCACAGTTACCTTTATCTAAAAAGTTACTATGTTAAGCACATAAACTACAATGTGCACTAATACCAATGAAGCATATGATTTCTTAGACCAAATATGATCAATAAAAATAAAACAAATACAAGAAAATACAAAACAAGCAATATAAGGAATGGAGTTAAAACAATACTCCCCTAATTTAATTGGTTGATCCTGTAACAGCATAACAGGACTTCCATATCGAGCGGTAAGGCACAGTCCAGAGAAGGATAGTCTTTATGTCCTGAAGACACACATCAGAGAAAACAGTCATGGATTACCCAGAGTCCAGTTCTGGGGCTGGTACCAGCATGCAAAGCAAAGAATGGATCCAAAGATAGTTCAGTAACTTTTTTTACTGCAGTATGGTGGTTAAAACAAGCTTGACTAAAGGTCTTTCATCTTCATCTTTTCTTTCTTTAAAGGTTTACTTGCTTTCAATCTTTAATCTTTTGAAGAGTGCACTTATGGAATTTTGCCTGTACAGATTTTACCTAAATATGGAAACTCAAAAATAATTCAGTTAGTGTGTTTCAATCTCTGAAGACAGCATACTCTCATCCTGCAAATACAAATATAGTGTTAAGAACCACATAGAAAAATAAAACATTTTAGGCATCTGAAATATGAGAGCAAAATAAAACACAGAAAGACAATAAAAAGATCTAATCCACCAGGGAGGGAAAAAAAAAAAGAGTGGGGTGTGGGTGTACAGGCTACGACCGGGGTGGCCAGCAAGGTAGATGCTTTTCCGTGGCCAGATTCCCAATGAAGGAAAGTTCTAGCCAATCCTAGGGACGTAGTGCACCCTGCATAGGGGTAAGACAAGGAAATTTTAGGGCACAGCTGGTGGTTAGACAATAACATTGTACGAGGAGATTCAAAACGTTTTAGGTTCACCTCCTAAAAGCAATCACCCCCATTACATAACGATATTCATCAATACTCATCAATACTTCCCCCATGTGTGCGTAAAACATCTCATGTGACACGCAAACACAAGATAACAAGAAACTAAACGATAAATCATGCACTCCACTCATGCAGAGACAATTCTCAATAGCAAGCAAAATGAAATACACTTCACAATTCAATATGCTGTCCACAAAAGAGAAAAACATAACAAACAATGAAAACCAATCGTTCTTGTCTTACACAAAACGAAACATTAGCTGCTGACACAAATTTCAAACAACCACAATTAACGTAGAATGCAACACATATTCTGACATTCGCTGAAATGCAACACACTCAGAAGACGACAAACAATTAAAAACATCCACTATGTACAAAACTTTAATATCACACAAAGAAAGCAATCACAGCAGATGCCCAAGAAACTTAAGTTGCAGATTGCACAAATAAAATTGCGCTTATTTGGGAAAGATCAGATAACCACAGTAGCCACTGTTAAAGGGACATTCTAGGATAAATGAAAATTCATTATTCAGATAGGACTTTTAATTTTAACCAACCTTCCTAGATTAAACCAAACATAGGTAGGCTCATATGCTAATTTTTTAAACCTTTGAGGACTGCCTCTTATCACAGGCTGTATAAATCTCATTACAACACCAAGAGACAGAATACACGTAAGCCATATAAATAAAACCAAAACTGTGAACAGATAAATTAGCTAGTTATATAAACGCAGTAGAATCAGATAAATTGTGCATCATTTGTTTTAGGGGTGTTTATTTCTAGACACCTTATAGACCACGGCTTAACTGTTAAGCAGCAATCAAAGTCATTGCAATAATAGTGGTAGACTAGTTAATAACCAAATAACTATATATTTTAAAGTGTCACTGAAATCACTTCATTAAATAATATCTCATTGATTTATTGAACGCAGTGGGGGTTATTTTAAATAACAAAGAGTTATATCTGTGAGATTGACAGCCACAGAAATAAAATTATCATTTTTAAGCTATATTCTATGACAGAATATAATATAAATACTTGTTTCTTTGTAGTGAGCAATTTATAGTTATCATTTTTTATAACATAGAACACCAGTACTGCCGCTTTAAATGTACAGTGCAAATTGTTCTCTCTGTAACAAAGCCAAACACAAGAGAGAAACTTCTTTTCTTTTTTTTTTTTTAAGAAAACCAAAACATGCACAGTGTTATCAGTCTTTTTCAAGGATAGTGAGGCAAGCTCAAAGTTTCATTTCTACTTAAAGGAGAAACACTGTTTACTGCTTAAAAATATAAAATTCACACTAAAACTTGATAAATGCTAATTAGTTTAACCACAACAAAATTATTGGATTTAACGTTGTATATAATTTGATATTCCCCATTCTGCAGCTCTCCAGCCAAATATAACAACCGCATATAACACAAAAAAAATAAGCTTTCTGAAAAAGAAATACTAATACAATTTCCCCTTTAAATTAATCCCAATGATCCTTATAATAAAAAAAATGTATACTGACGTTCATTAAATAGCCTAAACAAGCATAAGCAGCATAAGAACGCACTCACAGTGGGATGCAGGCTAATTAAAGGGACATTTTAACCAAACGCAAAAATAATCTTTAATTGAAACTGCTAACACAGTGAAATGTTCTAGTGTTAGGCTTACAGTAAACCTCATCGTCTTTTATGTAAATATTCCCTTAAATTCTCAGATGTTATACCAGTTTTCCTGTATCCCTTTAAATATTTTCACTCCTCTGTTTTTTCTTGTTTTTTTTTTTTTTTTTTCTTTTCTGTCCGCTAGTCTCACGGATCCCTACACTAAAATTGTAGACAACTTATCACTTCAGTTTGCATTACAGAGAGAATTAAGTTATGCTGCAAAAAAAATATCTGCTATCTGAACAGCAAATTTAAAATAAATATATACAAAGAAAGGTCTCTAAAAATATATTTAGCAAACTACTAATACAGGGTTATTGCACTGGTTCTTTAAATAATAAAATGACAATTTTCTATTGCTCCGTCTACGCACTGAGCTCTGATTTTCCAGACAAATATAAGATAATATGCCGCTTGTATAACAAGTCATGGACAATACATTAATAGCAACACCTTGTTACAGTGAACCGTTCCTTTAAGGACTAACCATTCATCACGCAAATTACATATGTATATCCTAACCATAATTTAGGCTGCTTGTATGATTTACCACACCAATTTCACCTCTGTACTGTAGCATGACCTGCAGATTAATTTACTTGCAACAAAAACGGACGCCCTTTTAGAAAAACTTTCAATTACAGCCTATAAATATATTTCATTGTGTGCACCCACGCCGTGCACAGACCTTACAAATACAACATACGTTAACCCATTAATCATACCAGAAACAGTTTCATATTTACCAGAGCGTGACTAAAAAATCACACACCATCGCACTTTCAAAGCCGTTACTTCACTTGCAAAAACAATATCATATCTTTACATGCCGAACAACAATTATCACTTAAAACTAAAACTGCATATGAATACCACATACTTAAAACATGCTGGTGACTTTAAAATACAGGTATATAAAATAACATGATCAAATATCTTCTAAAAACGTCTGATTTCCCAGCAGAGAAACATAAGGAAACATTCTTACGATACAGACACACAAGTTCATTCCATCTCGCATACCAGAGATTCACTCCCTTTTTTCCTTTCTCAGTGAAGCATCTATTTCATAGCGTACGACATACATATATATATATATATATATATATATATATATATATATATATATATATATATATAAAAAACACTAGATTAACTTTTCACCATGTCCACAATGTATTTTTTTTTTTTCTTTCCGATTCCACGCAAAATGGCCATTTTTTGCCTGGAGTGGGATAATCATTTTCAAATAATACATTCTGTTTTTTTGGTTTAAAGCAAATCTGTTACACTCATACCACAGTGAGAACCTACAGACCATCACACATTATGCATCTCAATATACAAAATTTCATTTTTGTTACTGCAAGCAAACAAAAAAATCTTACAAACGGAGACAGGATTTCTTTTCTCTCTTTTTTTTTTTTTTTCTTCTGAGCTATGTGCGCGCTCAGTGGTGGCCCCCCTTCTTTGCCTGCTACATTCTTTAACACAGAGATTTCTCTATTTATCAAACAGCAGTACTTACTGACAGTGTTTTAAAAAAATATTTCTGTCTTTTGCAGAAACTATTAACTCTTCTTTTCTTTTACCTTATACATGTAATTTTCTCTGTGCAATCTTATCTATGAGCAGTTCCCCTTTCTCAATACAATAATAGCCACAATAATAACATGCACAGCCACTTAATATTTTCTACGCACAGCATCATTTTATATAGCAGCACCACACAAATAACCAAAGCAAAGCAAGCATCAGATATCAACATGAGCTTCAGGTGGGTAGCAAAACTCTATTATGGGAATGAATATGGGAAACTTCAACACACGTGAGACTCACTCACTCTGCCAAGTTCGCCCGGAGTAGCTTATCTTAAAAGCTCCCCGTCAACTGGCATACATATATTACTTGCGCGCTTATCACCGACAGGACTCACAATACCTGTCGTGTCCCAGCACAGGACTGATTACCTGTCTGGAGGGGTATCACAACTGCCGGCAGGACTATAACCTCCGCAAACCTGTGCTTCAACCACAGGAACCCCTTTAACCTTATATCATTATCATATATTACACCTTTTTTTTTCTTTTTTTTTAAAAAAAACACAAACTAAATTTAGGTTCAGATTCACAGAAGGAAAGCATGGTAAAAGCACTCATACTTACGCACTGCGAATCCCACAAACTGACACCAAGAATTGTAAGGTGTATAATCCCACGGGGGGGTGTCAGCGCAGGCCAAAGCCTGGGGCCTAGTGTACCACCTGAGGCATATGTAGATTATCTGATAAGGGCCCCTTAGAATGACTCAGACCACGCAGCATTATGATCGAAAGCCAATTCTGTTTATTTCACAGTGTAAGCCTTTCTTATAGTAACATACAGGGTTAAGGGAATGACACGTTAGGACCACATCATCTCGTACCATATTTCATGAACAAAAGAAGCTTACAAAAATACATGAGAAAAAGAGGAGTATGAAGGAGTGTTTCTTATGACAGTAGCAAAAATATATCTGTGCGCATATTTCAGCCTAAAGCAAGGTCGTTTGGCCATCTTACCTAGATAACAGACTTCCAGGCACCTTGCCAGGAACCTTCTACAAGGCCAGTAATACTAATACAATTTTACTAACATCAGCATATTTCTAATATATAATAACTGCTATAATAAAGTCTAATTATTACAAAATGGCTGCGAGGAACAAGATGGCTGCGAAGAACAAGATGGCTGCCATCAGGTTCATATTACCCCTAACAATTATTTTCAGCGGAATTGACTGTCTTTATTTTATCCCTCCCTCTCTAGTGACTCTTGCGTGGAAGATCCACATCTTGGGTAGTCATTATCCCATACGTCACTAGCTCATGGACTCTTGCTAATTACATGAAAGAAAACATAATTTATGTAAGAACTTACCTGATAAATTCATTTCTTTCATATTAGCAAGAGTCCATGAGGCCCACCCTTTTTGTGGTGGTTATGATTTTTTTGTATAAAGCACAATTATTCCAATTCCTTATTTTTTATGCTTTTGCACTTTTTTCTTATCACCCCACTTCTTGGCTATGCATTAAACTGATTTGTGGGTGTGGTGAGGAGTGTATTTATAGGCATTTTGAGGTTTGGGAAACTTTGCCCCTCCTGGTAGGAATGTATATCCCATACGTCAATAGCTCATGGACTCTTGCTAATATGAAAGAAATGAATTTATCAGGTAAGTTCTTACATAAATTATGTTATATATATATATGATGTCGCGAATAGTTCGCCTGCGAATAGTTCCCAGCGAACATAGCATGTTCACGTTCGCTGCGGCAGGCGAACATATGCAATGTTAGATCCGCCCCCTATTCGTCGTCATTGAGGAAAACTTTGACCCTGTTTCTCACAGTCAGCAGACACATTCCAGCCAATCAGCAGCAGACCCTCCCTCCCAGACCCTCCTACCTCCTGGACAGCATCCATTTTAGATTCATTCGGAAGCTGCATTCTTATTGAGAGGAGGGACAGTGTAGCTGCTGCTGATTTAATAGGGAAATCGATAGCTAGGCTAGTGTATTCAGTGTCCACTACAGTCCTGAAGGACTCATCTGATCTCTGCTGTAAGGACAGCACCCCAAAAAGCCCTTTATAGGGCTAGAACATCAGTCTGCTTTTTTTTTTTTTTTCTGTGTAATCTAATTGCAGTTGCCTGCCTGCTAGCGTGTTTGTCAGGCTCACAGCGTATACTGTGCCCACTTGCCCAGTGCCATCACTCATATCTGGTGTAACAGTAGTGTAGATTTTTAAAAAAAACACTTTTTTGACTGTGTTAAATAATAGCAGTCAGTTTCCTTCACAAGTGTGCGTTTCAGTGCCTGCCAGGGCACAGTGTCACCCCAGTGCAACTCATATCTGGTGTAATAGTAGTGTACATTTAAAAAACAACACTTTTTTGACTGTGTTAAATAATAGCAGTCAGTTTCCTTCACACGTGTGCGTTTCAGTGCCTGCCAGGGCACAGTGTTACCCCAGTGCAACTCATATCTGGTGTAACAGTAGTGTACATTTAAAAAAAAAAATACAATTTTGACTGTAATAGATTGAATAGCAGTTAGTTGTCTGCAAGCGTGTGTGTCAGGCCTACAGCGTCTACTCTGCCAACTTCTGCCAGTGCACAGTGCCACTCATATCTGTTGTCACAGTAGCTTGCACGCATAGTACCACTAATCGGAAAAAAAAATGACAGGCAGAGGCAGGCCACCCCGCAGGGGCCGTCGTGTTCATAGTGCTGTGATTACCTTTTGGCCCTAGAATAATGCCCAGTGTTCAGAGGCCACGTACTCCGAACTCGAACAGTTCTGAGGACATAGTTGACTGGCTAACACAGGACACTCAATCTTCTACAGCTTCCGCTCGGAACCTTGACGCACCATCCTCCTCCAGCTTAGCTTTGGACACCTCTCAAGTTACCACTCGCCCGCCTGCCGCCACCACCATCGTAACAGGGATTAAAC